>NC_135817.1:91180923-91410289 GCF_964213995.1 Mustelus asterias | reverse complement strand
ATGATGTGAAGATGGTGCTGTGGACTGGGTATAGAACATAGAAAGTCACAGCACAAACAGGCCCTTCGGCCCACAAGTTGCGCCGATCACATCCCCACCTCTAGGCCTATCTATAGCCCTCAATCCCATTAAATCCCATGTACTCATCCAGAAGTCTCTTAAAAGACCCCAACGAGTTTGCCTCCACCACCACCGACGTCAGCCGATTCCACTCACCCACCACCCTCTGAGTGAAAAACTTACCCCTGACATCCCCCCTGTACCTACCCCCCAGCACCTTAAACCTGTGTCCTCTCGTAGCAACCATTTCAGCCCTTGGAAATAGCCTCTGAGAGTCCACCCTATCCAGACCCCTCAACATCTTGTAAACCTCTATCAGGTCACCTCTCATCCTTCGTCTCTCCAGGGAGAAGAGACCAAGCTCCCTCAACCTATCCTCATAAGGCATGCCCCCCAATCCAGGCAACATCCTTGTAAATCTCCTCTGCACCCTTTCAATGGCTTCAACATCTTTCCTGTAATGAGGTGACCAGAACTGCGCGCAGTACTCCAAGTGGGGTCTAACCAGGGTCCTATAAAGCTGCAGCATTATCTCCCGACTCCTAAACTCAATCCCTCGATTAATGAAGGCTAGTACGCCATACGCCTTCTTGACCGCATCCTCCACCTGCGAGGCCGATTTAAGAGTCCTATGGACCCGGACCCCAAGGTCCTTCTGATCCTCTACACTGCTAAGAATGGTACCCTTCATTTTATACTGCTGCTCCATCCCATTGGATCTGCCAAAATGGATCACTACACACTTATCCGGGTTGAAGTCCATCTGCCACTTCTCCGCCCAGTCTTGCATTCTATCTATGTCTCGCTGCAACTTCTGACATCCCTCCAAACTATCCACAACACCACCTACCTTGGTGTCGTCAGCAAACTTACCAACCCATCCCTCCACTTCCTCATCCAGGTCATTTATGAAAATGACAAACAGCAAGGGTCCCAGAACAGATCCCTGGGGCACTCCACTGGTCACTGACCTCCATGCAGAGAAAGACCCCTCCACAGCCACTCTCTGCCTTCTGCAGGCAAGCCAGTTCTGGATCCACAAGGCAACAGCCCCTTGGATCCCATGCCCTCTCACTTTCTCAAGAAGTCTTGCATGGGGGACCTTATCGAACGCTTTGCTGAAGTCCATATAGACCACATCCACCGCTCTTCCTTCGTCAATGTGCTTGGTCACATTTTCAAAGAACTCAACCAGGCTCGTAAGGCACGACCTGCCCCTGACAAAGCCGTGCTGACTACTTTTGATCATACTAAACTTCTCTAGATGATCATAAATCCTGTCTCTCAGGATCCTCTCCATCAACTTACCAACCACTGAGGTTAGACTCACCGGTCGGTAATTTCCCGGGCTGTCCCTGTTCCCTTTCTTGAATATAGGGACCACATCCGCAATCCTCCAATCCTCCGGAACCTCTCCCGTCTCCATCGACGATGCAAAGATCATCGCCAAAGGCTCCGCAATCTCCTCCCTCGCCTCCCACAGTAACCTGGGGTACATCCCATCCGGTCCCGGCGACTTACCAACCTTGATGCCATTCAATAGTTCCAACACATCCTCTTTCTTTATGTCCACATGCTCGATCCTTTCTGTCCTCCGCAATCCAGCAGTACAACCACCCAGATCCCTTTCCACCGTGAATACCGAGGTAAAGTATTCATTAAGCACCTCCGCCATTTCTAACGGTTCCGCACAAACTTTTCCCCCTTCACCTTTTAAGGGTCCTATGCCTTCACATCTCATCCTTTTACTCTTGACATATTTGTAGAAAGCCTTGGGATTCTCCTTAATCTTACCCGCCAAGGTCTTCTCATGACCCCTTCTCGCTCTCCTAATTTCCTTCTTAAGCTCCTTCCTACATCGCGTATACTCCTCTAAATCCTTAACACCTCCTAGCTCTCTGAACCTTCTGTACGCCTCTCTTTTCTTATTTACCAGGTTCATCACAACCTTCGTGCACCACGGTTCCCGTACCCTACCAACACCCCCCTGTCTCATCGGAACGTTGTCATGCAGAGCTCCAGACAAACATTCCTTGAAAATCCTCCACTTTCCTTCGGTACTTTTCCCCAAGAATGCCTCCTTCCAATTTACCCGTCTAATTTCCTCCCTGATGACACTGTATTTCCCTTTACTCCAGAGAAACACTTTCCTAGCCTGCCTGACCCTATCTCTTTCCAATGCTATCGGGAAGGAGATAGAATTATGATCGCTATCCCCAAGATGCTCACCCACCGAGAGATCCTCCACCTGTCCAGGTTCATTAGCCAGCACCAGATCAAGAACAGCCTCTCCTCTAGTAGGCTTATCCACATACTGTGTCAGGAAACTCTCCTGGACACACCTAACAAACTCCTCTCCATCCAAACCCCTAGCCCTAGGGATATTCCAATCTATGTTTGGGAAATTAAAATCTCCCATCACGACAACTCTGTTATTCCTACATCTCTCCAGGATCTGTTTCCCCATCTGCTCCTCAACATCTCTGTTACTATTGGGCGGCCTATAGAAAACACCCAGCAAAGTTACCGACCCCTTCCTGTTCCTAACCTCCACCCACAGAGATTCCGTAGTCAGTCCCTCCACGGCGTCCACCTTCTCTACAGCCGTGACACTATCCCTGATCAACAGTGCCACTCCCCCCCCTCTCTTGCCTCCCTCCCTGTCCTTCCTGAAACATCTAAAACCCGGCACCTGAAGCACCCAGTCCTGTCCCTGAGACATCCAAGTCTCCGTAATGGCCACCACATCACAATTCGAAGCAGCAATCCACGCTCCAAGCTCATCCACTTTATTCACTACACTCCTGGCATTAAAATAGACACATCTCAGACCTTCAGCCTGAGCACTTCCCTTCTCCCTCACTCGTCTAACCTCCCTCTTACCCTGTCTACATTCCTTATCTATTTGCGAGCTAACCTCCTCGCTCTCAGTCCCCTCATTTCGATTCCCTCCCCCCAACCTTTCTAGTTTAAAGTCTCACCAGTAGCCTTAGCCAACCTTCCCGCCAGGATATTGGTCCCCCTGGGATTCAAGTGCCACCCGTCTTTTTTAAACAGGTCACACCTGCCCCTAAAGAGGTCCCAATGATCCAAGTACCCAAATCCTTGTCCCTTACTAGGCATAGTAAGAAGTCTCACAACAGGTTAAAGTCCAACAAGTTTATTTGATAGCACGAGCTTTCGGAACGCTGCCCCTTCATCAGGTGACTCACCTGATGAAGGAGCAGTGCTCCGAAAGCTCGTGCTACCAAATAAACCTGTTGGATTTTAACCTGGTGTTGTGAGACTTCATACTTGGTCATAGAAGACAGAGGGTAGCAGTGGAAGGGTGTTTTTCAGAATGGAGATCTGTAGCCAGTGGTGTCCCGTGGGGATGAGTGCTGGGACCTCTGTTGTTTGTAGTATATATAAATGATCTGGAGGAAAATGTGAGTGGTCTGATTAGTAAGTTTGCGGATGACACGAAGATTGGTGAAGTTGCTGATAGTGTCGAGGATTGTCAGAGGATACAACAGGATATAAATAGATTGGCGACTTGGGCACAGAAATGGCAGATGGAGTTTAATCCGGACAAATGCGAGGTAATGCATTTTGGAGGATCAAATTTAGGTGTGAATTATACTGTAAATGGCAGAACCCTTAGGAACATTAACATACAGAGAGATCTGGGCATGCAGGTCCACAGTTCCCTAAAAGTGGCAACACAGGTGGCCAAGGTGATTAAGAAGACATGTGGGATGCTTGCCTTCATCAGTTGGGGCATATGGCTTCATCAGCCAGGGCACTGAGTATGGGAAATCATGTTGCAGCTATATAAAATCTTAATTAGGCCGCCTTTGGAGTCTTGTATGCAGTTCTGGTCACCACACTATCAAAAGAATGTGGAATCTTTGGGAAGAGTGCAAAGAAGGTTCGCCAGGAAGTTGCCTGGTCTTGAGGCTGTTGACTATGAGGAGAGGTTGAATAACCTAGGATTGTTTTCACTGGAAAGACAGAGGCTGAGGGGAGACCTGATAGAGGTCTGCAAAATTGAGAGGCATGGACAGGGTGGATAGTCAGAGGCTTTTTCCCAGGGTGAAAGTGTCACTTATAAGGGGTCACAGGTTCAAGGTGAAAGGGTGAAAGTTTAAGGGAGATGTGCGGGAGAGGTTTTTCACGCAGAAAGTGGTGGGTGCCTGGAACGTGCTGCCAGAGGAGGTGGTGGAAGCAGGCACAGTAGCAACATTTAAGAGGCATCTGGATGGGTCCATGAATAGGGAGGGAATAGAGGGATATGGACCAAGTAAGGGCAGAAGGTTTTTTTCTTTAGTTTAGTTAAGGCATCATGATTAGCACAGGCTTGGAAGGCCGAAGGGCCTGTTCCTATGTTGTACTTTTCTTTGTTCTTTGTTCTAGTTGTAGCGGAGTGTCAGAGAATGTGTCAGGGTGGTGAAGGACATACAAGTGTGTTATCCCGTGACAGCATGGTCAGAAGAGTCATGTTGACAATCTGGTGGCACAGTGGTTAGCATTGCTGCCTCACAGCTTCAAGGGCCTGGATTCAATTCCGGCCTTGGGTGACTGTGCGGAGTTTTCACATTCTCCCCGTATCTGTGTGGGTTTCCTCCGGGTACTCTGGTTTCCTCCCGCAGTCCAAAGATGTGCTGGTTAGGTGAATTGGCCATACTAAATTGCCCCTTCGTGTCAGGGGGACTAGCCAGGGTAAATGCATGGGGTTGTGGGGATATGGCCTGCGTCCGTGCAGACTCGAGAGGCCGAATAGTGGCCTCCTGCACTGTAGGATTCAATGATTCTATCTGAAATAAAAACAAAGTGCTGGGAAAACTCAACTAGGCTGGCAGTATCTGCGGAAAGAGAAACAGAGTTAACACTTCAGTCCAATATGACTCTTCATCGAATTATTGTCAATGGTTGTTTTTCAGACTGGAGGATGGTAGACAGCACCATTCCCCAAGGGTATAAGTGAGGACCTTTTTTTTGTTATATGTAAATAACTTGGATATTGGAAAAAGAAGTGTGAAATTTGGATGAAACTTGGAGGAGTGACAAATGGTGAGAATAATAATACAGGAAATAAATAGACTAGCATAGTGCATCAAGGTAGATAAATCCCCGGGACCTGATGAAGTGTATCCCAGGACATTGTGGGAGGCGAGGGAGGAAATTGCAGGTCCCCTAGCCAAGATATTTAAATCATTGATAATGACAGGTGAGGTGCCTGAAGGTTGATGTTGTGTCTTTGTTTACGTCCAACAGGTTTATTTGGATTCACGAGCTTTCGGAGCGCTGCTCCTTCATCGGTTGAGCAGCGCTCCAAAAGCCTTATGAATCCATACTAACCTGTTGGACTTTAACCTGGTGTTGTGAGACTTCTTATTGTGCCCACCCCAGTCCAACACCGGCATCTCCACATCAACCTTTGTTTAAGAAAGGCTGCAGGGAAAAGCCTGGGAATTACAGGCCGGTGAGCCTCACATCTGTAGTGGGTAAGTTGTTAGAAGGTATTTTGAGAGACATGATCTACAGGCATTTAGAGACGCAAGGACTGATTAGGGACAGACAGGACCTTGGTGAGACCACATTTGGAATATTGTGTGCAGTTCTGGTCACCTCACTATAAGAAGGATGTGGAAGCACTGGAAAGAGTGCAAAGGAGATTTACCAGGATGCTGCCTGGTTTGGAGGGTAGGTCTTATGAGGAAAGGTTGAGGGAGCTCGGGCTTTTCTCTTTAGACCGGAGGAGGTTGAGAGGCGACTTAATAGAGGTTTATAAGATGATGAGGGGGATAGATAGAGTGGACGTTCGGAGACTATTTCCTCGGGTGGATGTAGCTGTTACTAGGGGGCATAACTATAAGGTTCGTGGTGGAAGATATAGGAGGGATGTACGAGGTAGGTTCTTTACTCAGAGAGTGGTTGGGGTGTGGAATGGACTGCCTGCTGTGATAGTGGAGTCAGACACTTTAGGAACTTTCAAGCAGTTATTGGATAGGCACATGGAGCACACTAGAATGATAGGGAGTAGGATAGCTTGATCTTGGTTTCGGAAAATGTTCGGCACAACATTGTGGGCCGAAGGGCCTGTACTGTGCTGTACTGTTCTATGTTCTATGACAGCATGGCTTTGTGAGTGGCAAATCATGTCTCATGAATTTGATTGAATTTTTTTGAAAGAGTAACCAAGGTGGTAGATGAGGGCAGTGCAGTCCACATGGACTTTAGCAAGGCCTTCAACAAGGTACCGCATGGTAAGTTGTTGCATAAGGTTAAATCTCACAGATCCAGGGTGAGGTTGCCAATTGGATACAAAATTGGCTTGATGACAGAAGATAGAGCACTGCTCCTTCATCAGGTGAGTCACCTAACAGTAGAATGTAGAATGGTGCGCACTACATTCCAAAAGTGAATCTTAAATGAGAATTCTGTCAAATAAATGGCAGTCAATTTGCTCTGGATGGCTGATCCACAATAGATGAATGTAATGTCTGATTTTGTTCATTTATCTTGAATGTATATGTTGACAAGCAAAGTTGGCAAAATACTGACACCAATTCCCTTTGTGCTGGAATATGGTCCAAATAAATTGGAAAATGGATCGGAAACAGCCCCCCTGAAATTTAATATACTGTATAATGTTAGTCAAAGGGGAAAAATCATAAAGATCGCATGGAGGTGAAGCAATGGCCTCGTGGTATTATCACTAGACTATTAATCTTGGGGCTTGAGTTTGAATCCCGCCATAGCAGATGGTGGAATTTGAATTAAGTTTGAAAAATATCTGGAATTAAGAATCTACTGATGACCATGAAACCATTGTCAATTGTCAGAAAAACCCATCTGGTTCAATATTGTCCTTTAGGGAAGGAAATCTGCCGTCCTTACCTGGTCTGGCTTATATGTACTCCAGAGCCACAGCAATGTGGTTGACTCTCAACTGCCCTCTTAAGGCAACTATGGATGGGAAATAAATGCTGGCCAGCCAGTGACGCCCATGTCCCAGGAATGAATTTAAAAAACCCACGTAATGTGGGTTACGAGGGACAGCTATTTGGTAAAAGTGAGTCGCCAGAAAAAAAGTTTGAAAAACACTGCTCTGGATGGATGGTCATGGATTTGGAAGCTGCTGCCTAAGGAATTTTGGTGAGTTCCAGCAGTGCATCTTGTGAATGGTGCACACCGCTGTGTTCTTTGATGGTGGAGGGATTGAATGTTTGTAAATGTGGTGCTAATCAGGTGGGCTGCTTTGTCCTGGATGGTGTTGAGCTTCTTGAGTGTTGTTGGAGCTGCACCCATCCAGGCAAGTGGAGAATATTCCATCACAATCTTGACCTGTGTCTTGTAGATGGTGGATAGACTTTGGGGAGTCAAGAGGTGAGTTACTCGCCACAGGGTTCCTAGCCTCTGACCTGCTCTGAGAGCCAGAGTATTTATATGCTAGTTCAGTTCAGTACCTGGTTAATGGTAACCCCAAGGATGTTGATAGTGGGTGATTCAGCAATAGTAATGTCTTGAGTGTGAAGGGACGATGGTTAGATCCTCACTTGTTGGAGATGGTCATTGCCTGGCACTTGGGTGGCGCGAATGTTACTTGCTGCTTATGAGATCAAGCCTGGATATTGTACTGGTCTTGCTGCGTTTGGACAGGGACTGCTTCAGTATTTGAGGAGTCGCGAATGGTGCTGAACATTGTCATCGGCGAACATCCCCACTTCTGACTTTATGTTGGAAGGAAGGTCATAGATAAAGCAACTGAAGGTGGTTCGGCCTAGGATCCTACCCTGAGGAACTCCTGCAGAGCTATGGGGAGTGAGCTGGGCAGCAGGAAGAGCTTAATTTTGTTCTCACTCTTAAGTAGGGACAGTGAGGTTAGAGTTTGACCAAGGCACCTCTAACAAACTATTGTTCGACAGGAAATAAATAATGTACACTTCATCAGTCAAGCCCAACTGAATATTTTGTTCTCAGTTTAAGAAACACAGTGTCACTTTATACTGTGCTGCTGGCTTTAATGAGCCCAGGCCAAAAATCAATCTTTCAGTTGGAAATATTATTTCTTGCAGTTCCCTTTATAGAAAGAAAACACTTGCATTTTGGTTAGATCATTTCATAACCACAGAATGTCCCAAAACATTTCAAACAATGACTGCACTTCATTGTTATAATGTAGGAAACAGCAGCCAATTTGCACACACCAAGCTATTTTAATGCAATGTTCTTGGAACATCTCATCTCAAGTTCTTCATTTCTTGTAGTTAAAATCCTGTCTAGAATTCTGTAGCCTGTGTTTAACCTTCAGGCAGCACCGCTCCCTGAGTTTTTTTCATCCCTGCTCTCCATTTATTGACTGGTAATTAAGCTGCACATTTACAGAACTCGGGTCAGGATTTGAAGTGTAGCTTTGAGCAGTGATCATTATTTTGATGATGAGGAAGCTCCAGGTGACTTTTCACATGAAGTTTTCTCACTCAAGTGTCAAATTCCTTTGTCACTGGGCCAAAGGAAATTATTGAATGGTAGTTTTTCTCCTCCTGAGTTGAGACATGACATTGCGCGATAGTCTGGCTGTGCTCCCAGAGTGTTCAGTACATCATGCTCTGCTTGCTTGCCCACTTGAACTTGTCATTTCCTGGAACTCCACTGCTCTCCTTGCAGTTCTTGGTAATTGGTCTTTTCTCTGACGTATTTAGAGCAGTGATTATTACTCAGCTGTTGACTTTTAGCTTTGTTCATTGTACATTCATGAAGTGTCTGAAATATTCATTAGTTAACCAATTTAAAGTAAAATTTGAGTTATAAAATTTTCATTGGCTAAAAAGTCTTTCGAGATAAATTCAAGTTTCTTTCAAGTTTCATGACCAGCAATCGTACAAACAATGTGGACTATCATTTTCCTTTTAACTTGTTTAACTTTATACACGTGAATGTAAACACTGGAACATTTGCCATTTGTAATATCAAGGCAGGTACAGCGCAGTGTTAGTTGGAGTAAAACTCCCTCTACACAGTTCCATTAATATCTTTCAGTTAGAGTCAGAGAGGGTTACAGGATGGCAACAGGCCCTTCGGCCTAACTAGTCCATGCCACCCAGTTTTTATCATTAAACAAGTCCTAATTGCCTGTGTTTGGCCCATATCCCTGTATACTAATCTTACCTATGTAACTGCCTAAACGCTTTTTAAAAGACAAAATTATACCTGTACCTCTGGCAGCTTGTTCCAGACACACTCATCACCCTTTGTGTGAAAAGATTGCCCTCTGGACCCTTTTGTATCTCTCCCCTCTCACCTTAAAGCTATGCCCTCTAGTTTTAGCTCCCCTACCTTGGGAAAAGATGTTGACTATCTAGCTGATCTATGCCCCTTATTATTTTATAGACCTCTATAAGATCACCCCTAAGCCTCCTATGCTCCAGAGTAAAAAGTCCCAGTCTATCCAGCCTCTGCTTATAACTCAAACCATCAAGTCCCGGTAGCATCCTAGTAAATCTTTTCTGCACTCTTTCCAGTTTAATAATATCCTTTCTATCACAGGGTGACCAGAACTGGTACACAGTATTCCAAGTGTGGCCTTACCAATGTCTTGTACAACATAAACAAGATATCCCAACTCCTGTACTCAATGTTCTGACCAATGAAACCAAACATGCCAAATGCCTTCTTCACCACCCTGTCCACCTGTGACTCCACTTTCATGGAACTATGAACCTGTGCTCCTAGATGCCTTTGTTCTATAACTCTCCCCAACGCCCTATCATTAACAGGAGTAAGTCCTGACCTGATTCAACCCACCAAAGTGCATCACCTCGTGTATGTCTAAATTAAACTCCATCTTCCATTCATTAGCCCACATGCCCTACTGATCAAGATCCCGTTGCAATCCTAGATAACCTTCTTCACTGTCCACTATGCCACCAATCTTGGTGTCATCTCACCGGCCTGTAGTCGACGAACCATGCCTCCTAAGTTCTCATCCCAAATCATTGATATAAATGACAAATAACAGTGGATCCAGCACTGATCCCTGAGGCACACTGCTGGTCACAGGGTTCCAGTTTGGAAAACAACCCTCCACAACCACCCGCTGTCTTCTGTCATCAAGCCAATTTTGTATCCAATTGACTACCACACCCTGGATCCTGTGAGATTTAACCTCATGCAACAACCTACCATGTGATGTCTTGTCAAAGGCCTTCCTGAAGTCCATGTCGACTACACTGCCCTCATCTACCTTCTTGGTTACCCCTTCAAAAAACTCAATCAAATTTGTGAGATATGATTTTCCACTCACAAAGCCATGCTGACAGTTCCTAATCAGTCCTTGCCTCTCTAATTGCCTGTAGATTCTGTCTCTCAGAATACCTTCTACCAACTTACCCACTACAGACGTTAGGCTCACCGGCCTGTAGTTCCCAGACTTTTCGCTGCAGCCCTTTTTAAACAAAGGCACAACATTTGCCACCTTCCAATCTTCAGGCACCTCACCTGTGGCTGTCGATGATTTAAATATCTCTGCTTGGGGACCCGCAATTTCCTCCCTAGCCTCCCACAACGTCCTGGGATCCACTTCATTAGGTCCCGGGGATTTAGCTACCTTAATGCGCTTTAAGACTTCAAGCATCTCCTTCTCTGTTATATGTACACTCCTCAAGACATCGCTATTTATTTCCCCAAGTTTCCTAACATCCATGCCTTTCTCAACAGTAAATACTGATGAGAAATATTCATTTAGGATCTCACCCATTTCTTCTGGATCTGCACATAGATGACCTTGTTGGTCGTTAAGAGAATCATACAGTGCAGAAGAGGCCCTTCGGCTGATCATAAGAACATAAGAACTAGGAGCAGGAGTAGGCCATTTGCCCCTCGAACCTGCTCCGCCATTCAATAAGATCATGGCTGATCTTTTTGTGGACTCAGCTCCACTTACCCGCCCGCTCACCAGAACCCTTAATTCCTTTACTGTTCAAAAATTTATCAATCCACACTGACCCATTAGAAACACCTGAGCTCCCACCTAATCCCATCTGCCAGCACTTGGCCCGTAGTCCTGGATGTTATGATGTACTAAGTGCTCATCCAGGTGCTTTACAAAGTATGTGAGGAAACCTGTCTTCACCACACTCCCAGGCAGCGCATTCCAGACTGTCTCCACTCTCTAGGTAAAATAGTTTTTCCTCACATCTCTTTCCCCCCCCCCTCCCACCAATCCTCATCTTAAACTTATGTCCCCTCGTGACTAAACCTTCAGCTAAGGGAAACTTTATCAAATTGCCCTGTATCCCAGATGAATTTATTCCCTATTCTCCCCCTAGTTACCCTTTTGCCCTTTATGTATTTGTAGAAGATCTTTGGATTCTCCTTTGTCTTATCTGCAAAGCAATCTCGTGTCCCCTTTTTGCCCTCCTGATTTCTCTCTTAACTCTTCTCCGATAACCTCTGTACTCTTCAAGGGATTCACTTGATCCCAGCTGCCTATGCATGTCATGTGCCTCCTTCCTTTGACCAGGGCCTCAATATCCCGAGTTATCCAGGGTTCCCTACTTTTACCAGCCTTGCCCTTCACTCTAAAAGGAATGTACTTACCCTGAACCCTGGTTAACACTCTTTTGAAAGCCTCACACTTACCAGACATCCCTTTACCTTCCACAGACTCCCCCAATTAACTTTTGAAAGTTCCTGTCTCGTACCATCAAAATTGGTCTTGACCCAATTTAGAATTTTAACTTTTGGGCCAGACCCATCATTCTCCATAGCTATCTTAAAACTAATGGAATTATGGTCATTGGTCCCAAAGTGATCCCTCACTAACACTTCTGTCACCTGCCCTTCCTTATTTCCCAAGAGGAGGTCAGGTTTTGTCCCCTCTCTAGTCAGGCCATCCACATACTGAATGAGAAATTCCTCCTGAATACATTCAACAAATTTCTCTCCATCCATGTCCCTAACGCTATGGCTGTATCAGTTAATGTTGGGAAAGTCAAAGTCCCCGACAATTACCACTCTAGTTTTCTTGGTGCCATCTGTAATCTCCTTTCATATTTGCTCCTCAATTTCCCGCTGACTATTTGGGAGTCTATAGTACAACCCTATCAAAGTGATTTTCCCCTTCTTATTTCTCAGTTCTACCCATATAGACTCAGTGGGCGAACCCTCAGAAATGTCCCCTCTCAGTACTGCCATTATGTTTTCCTTAATCAAAAACGCAACTCCCCGTCCTCTCTTACCTCCTGTTCTATCTGTACCCTCGAACATTAAGCTGCCAGTCCGGTCGCTCCCTTAGACATGTTTCAGTAAGAGCTATAATATCCCAGTCCCATGTACCTATCCATGCCCCGAGTTCATCTGCCTTGCCCATCAGGCCTCTTGCATTGAAATAAATGCAGTTTAATCTAGACTTCCCTTGCTTTAAGGTGGCACAGTGGTTAGCACTGCTGCCTCTCAGCGCCAGGGACCTGGGTTCGATTCCCGGCTTGGGTCACTGTTTGTGTGGAGTTTGCATGTTCTCCCTGTGTCTGCGTGGGTTTCCTCCAGGTGCTCCGGTTTCCTCCCATGGAACATAGAACATTACAGCGCAGTACAGGCCCTTCAGCCCTCGATGTTGCGGCGACCAGTGGTACCAATCTAAAGCCCCTCTAATCTACACTATTCCAATATCATCCATATGTTCATCCAATAACCATTTGAATGCGCTTAATGTTGACGAGTCCACTACTGCTGCAGGCAGGGCATTCCACGCCCTTACTACTCTGAGTAAAGAACCTACCTCTAATATCTGTCCTATATCTCTCACCCCTCAATTTAAAGCTATGTCCCCTCATGTTAGCCATCACCATCCGAGGAAAAAGGCTCTCACTATCCACCCTATCTAATCCTCTGATCATCTTGTGTGCCTCTATTAAGTCACCTCTTAACCTTCTTCTCCCTAACGAAAACAACCTCAAGTCCCTCAGCCTTTCCTCATACGATTTTCCCACCATACCAGGCAACATTCTGGTAAATCTCCTCTGCACCCTTTCCAACACTTCCACATCTTTCCTATAATGCGGCGACCAGAACTGTACGCAATACTCCAAGTGCGGCCGCACCAGAGTTTTGTACAGTTGCAGCATGACCTCCTGGCTCCGAAACTCAATCCCTCTACCAATAAAAGCTAACACACCGTACGCCTTCTTAACAACCCTATCAACCTGGGTGCCAACTTTCAGGGATCTATGCACATGGACACCCAGATCCCTCTGTTCATCCATACTACCAAGTATTTTACCATTAGCCCAGTACTCTGTATTCCTGTTACTCCTTCCAAAGTGAATCACCTCACACTTTTCCGCATTAAACTCCATTTGCTACCTCTCAGCCCAGCTCTGCAGCTTATCTATGTCCCTCTGTAACCTGCCACTTCCCTCCGCACTGTCTACAACTCCACCGACTTTAGTGTCATCCGCAAATTTACTAATCCATCCTTCCAAGCCCTCATCCAGGTCATTAATAAAAATGACAAACAGCAGTGGCCCCAAAACAGTTCCTTGCGGTACACCACTAGTAACTGAACTCCAGGATGAATATTTCCCATCAACCACCACCCTTTGTTTTCTTACAGCTAGCCAATTCCTGATCCAAACCACTAAATCGCCCTCAATCCCATGTGTCTGTATTTTCTGCAAAAGCTTACCATGGGGAACCTTATCAAACGCTTTGCTGAAATCCATATACACCACATCAACCGCTTTACCCTCATCCACCTCTTTGGTCACCTTCTCAAAGAACTCAATAAGGTTTGTGAGGCACGACCTACCCTTCACAAAACCGTGCTGACTATCCCTAATCAAATTATTCCTTTCTAGGTGATTATAAATCCTATCTCTTATAATCCTTTCCAATACTTTGCCCACAACAGAAGTAAGGCTCACCGGTCTATAATTACCACGGTTGTCCCTACTCCCCTTCTTGAACAAGGGGACAACATTTGCTATCCTCCAGTCTTCTGGCACTGTTCCTGTAGACAATGACGGCACAAAGGTCAAAGCCAAAGGCTCTGCAATCTCCTCTCTAGCCTCCCAGAGAATCCTAGGATAAATCCCATCCGGCCCAGGAGACTCATCTATTTTTACCCTTTCCAGAATTGCTAACAACTTCTCCTTATGAACCTCAATCCCGTCCAGTCCAACAGCCTGCATCTCAGGACTCCCCTCGACAACACTGTCCCTCTCCAGTGTGAATACCGACAAAAAATATTCATTTAGTGCCTCTCCTATCTCTTCAGACTCCACGCACAACTTCCCACTACTGTCCTTGACTGGCCCGAATCTTGTCCTAGTCATTCTTTTACTCCTGACATACCTATAGAAAGCTTTAGGGTTTTCCTTGATCCACCTGCCAAAGACTTCTCATGTCCCCTCCTGGCTCTCCTTAACTCTTTCTTTAGGTCCTTCCTGGCTAACTTGTAACTCTCAAGTGCCCTAACTGAGCCTTCACGTCTCATCTTAACATAAGTCTCCTTCTTCCTCTTCACAAGAGATTCAACCTCCTTAGTAAACCACGGTTGCCTCACACGGCTGCTTCCTCCCTGCCTGACAGGTACATATTTATCGAGGACGCGTAGTAGCTGTTCCTTGAACAAGTTCCACATTACAATTGTGCCCATCCCCTGCAGTTTCCTTCCCCAACCTATGCCAGCTAAATCTCGCCTAATCGCATCATAATTTCCTTTCCCCCAGCTATAACTCTTGCCCTTTGGTATATACCTATCCTTTTCCATTGCTAAAGTAAACGTAATCGAATTGCGGTCACTGTCACCAAAGTGCTCACCTGCCTCCAAATCTAACACCTGGCCTGGTTCATTACCTAGTACCAAATCCTATGTAGCCTCGCCTCTTGTTGGTCTATCTACATACTGCGTCAGGAAGCCTTCCTGCACACACTGGACAAAAACTGACCCCTCTAAAGTACTCGAACTATAGCTTTTCCAATCAATATTTGTAAAGTTAAAGTCCCCCATAACAACTACCCTGTTACTTTCGCTCCTATCCAGAATCATCTTTGCAATCTTTTCCTCTACATCTCTGGAACTTTTCGGAGGTCGATAAAAAACTCCCAACAGGGTGACCTCTCCTTTCCTGTTTCTAACCTCAGCCCAAACTACCTCAGTAGACGAGTCCTCATCAAATGTCCTTTCTGCCACTGTAATACTGTCCTTGACTAACAATGCTACACCTCCCCCTCTTTTACCACCTTCCCTGCACTTACTGAAACATCTAAACCCTGGAACCTGCATCAACCATTCCTGTCCCTGCTCTATCCATGTCTCCGAGATGGCCACAACATCGAAATCCCAGGTACCAACCCATGCTGCAAGCTCACCCACCTTATTCCGGATGCTCCTGGCTTTGAAGTATACACACTTCAAACCACCTTCCTGCCTGCCAGTACACTCCTGCGACTCTGAAACCTCATCCATGACCTCACTACTCTCAACCTCCTGTACACCGGAGCTACAATTCAGGTACCCACCCCCCTGCTGAATTAGTTTAAACCCTCCCGAAGAGCATTAGCAAATTTCCCCCCCAAGATATTGGTACCCCTCTTGTTCAAGTGCAGACCATCCTGTTTGTAGAGGCCCCACCTACCCCAGAAAGAGCCCCAGTTGTCCAGGTATCTGAATCCCTTCCTCCTGCACCATCCCTGTAACCACGTGTTCAACAGCTCTCTCTCCCTATTCCTCTCCTCACTATCACGTGGCACGGGTAACAAACCAGAGATAACAACTCTGTTTGTTCTCGCCCCAAGCTTCCACCCTAACTCCCTGAATTTCTGCCTTACATCCCCATCCCTTTTCCTACCTATGTCTTGAGTGCCGATGTGAACCACAACTTGGGGCTGGTCCCCCTCCCCCTTAAGGATTTCAAAAACACGATCCGAGACTTCATGGACTCCGGTTCCTGGGAGGCAACACACCAACCGCGAGTCTCTCTCGTTCCCGCAGAATCTCCTATCCGTCCCTTTAACTATGGAGTCCCCAATGACTAATCCTCTACTCCTCTCCCCACTTCCCTTCTGAGCCACAAGGACAGACTCTGAGCCAGTGACCTGTACACCATGGCCTACCCCTGCTAAGTCGTTCCCCCCCACCACCCCCCCCAACAGTATCCAAAAGTATACTATCCCCAATTTCTACGATATTTCTTTTTTTTTAGTCCAAAGGTGTTCGGGTTAGGTGGATTGGCCATGCTAAATTGCTTCAGGGGACCAACTGGGGTAAATGCATGGTGTTATGGGGATAGGGCCTGGGTGGGATCGTGGTCAGTGCAGACTCAATGGGCCGAATGGCCTCTTTCTGCACTGCAGGATTCTATGATTCTCTCTGCTCTGCTTTTGCCTGATCTGTCTAGTACTAGGATTACTGACACTGCCTTTAATATTTAATGTGCTCTCTTTAACTTCTGTGCTGTCCTCAACCTTCTCTTCTGTCTCCCGACTGCTTTGGGTCCCACCCACCACCAAACTAGTTTAAACCCTCCCGAGTGGCTCTAGCAAATCTCCCCATCAGGATATTAGTCCCCCTCCAGTTCAGGTATAACCTGTCCCTCTTGAACAGGTCACCCTAGCCCCAGAAGAGATCCCAATCATCCACAAATCTAAATCCCTGTCCCCTGCACCAGCTCTCAAGCCATGCATTCATCTGCCTAATCTTCTTATTCCTACTCTCACTTGCACGTGGCACCGGCAGTAGTCCAGAAATTACAATGCTCAAAGTCCTGCACTTTAGCCTTCTGCCTAACTCTATATTCACACTTCAGGACCTCATCCCTTTTCCTACCTATGTCAAAGAACAGTACAGCACAGGAACAGGCCCTTTGGCCCGCCAAGCCTGTTCTAGTCGTGATGCCTCCCTAAACCAGAACTGTATGCACTGACGGAGTCTGTATCCTTCCATTCCCATCCTATCCATGTGTTCGCCCCTTAAACACCACTATCGTTCCTGCTCCCATGACCTCCCCGGGCAGTGCGTTCCAGATATTCACCACCCATTGTGTAAAAACACTTGCCTCGCCAATCTCCTAAACTTTTCCCCATGCACCTTAAGCCTATTTTTCCCCAGTACTTGATTTTTCTACCCAGGAAAGCGCATCTGACTATCCACTCAGTCCATGCCACTCATAATCTTGTGAATCTCTAGCAGGTCGCCCCTCAACCTCCACCATTCCAGTGAGAACAAACCAAACTTATCCAACCTTTCCTCATAGCTAATACCCCCTAGACCAGGCTACATCCTGGTAAACCTCTTTTGTACCCTCTCCAAAGCATCCACATCTTTCTGGTAGTGTGATGACCAGAATTGTGGACAATATTCTAAATGGTTCTATAAAGCTGCAACATGACCTGTGAATTTTTATACTCAATGCCCCGACCAATCAAGGCAAGCATGCTGTATGCCTTCTTGACCAACTTATCCACCTGCGTTGCCACTTTCAGTGATCGGTGGACATATACACCCAGATCCCTCTGCCTGTCTATACTCCTAAGGGTTCTACCATTTACTGTATAATTCCTACATGCATTGGACCTTCCAAAACGCATTACCTCACATTTGTCTGGCTTAAACTCCATTTGCCATTTCTCCGCCCAAGTCTCCAACCGGTCTATATCTTGCTGTATCCCCTAACAATCCTCTTCACTATCCGCAACTCCACCAATTTTTGTGTCGTCTGTGAATTTACTAATCACACCAGTTACATTTTCCTCCAAATCATTTATATATACTACGAATAACAAAGGTCCCAGAACTGAATACAGGAGTTGGGACGCTTGTTGAAGTTGTACAAGACATTGGTAAGGCCACACTTGGAATACGGTGCACAGTTCTGGTCACCCTATTATAGAAAGGATATTATTAAAATAGAAAGAGTGCAGAAAAGATTGATTAATATGCTACCGGGACTGGATGGTTTGAGTTATAAGGAGAGGCTGGATAGACTGGGACTTTTTTGTCTGGAGCGTGGGGTGATCTTATAGAGGTCTATAAAATAATGAAGTGCACAGATCAGCTAGATAGTCAATATCTTTTCCCAAAGGTAGGGAAGTCTAAAACTAGAGGGCATAGGTTTAAGGTGAGAGGGGGAGAGATAGGTGATAGTCAGCATGGTTTTGTGGCAGGTAGGTCGTGCCTTACTAACCTTATTGAGTTTTTTGAGAAAGTGACCAAGGAGGTGGATGGGGGCAAGGCAGTGGACGTGGTATATATGGATTTTAGTAAGGCGTTTGATAAGGTTCACCATGGTAGGCTTCTGCAGAAAATGCAGATGTATGGGATTGGGGGTGATCTAGGAAATTGGATCAGGAATTGGCTAGCGGATAGGAAACAGAGGGTGGTGGTTGATAGTAAATATTCATCATGGAGTGCGGTTACAAGTGGTGTACCTCAGGGATCTGTTTTGGGGCCACTGCTGTTTGTAATATTTATTAATGATCTGGATGAGGGTATAGTTGGGTGGATTAGCAAATTTGCTGATGACACCAAAGTCGGTGGTGTGGTAGACAGTGAGGAAGGGTGTCGTAGTTTGCAGGAAGACTTAGACAGGTTGCAAAGTTGGGCCGAGAGGTGGCGGATGGAGTTTAATGCGGAGAAGTGTGAGGTAATTCACTTTGGTAGGAATAACAGATGTGTTGAGTATAGGGCTAACGGGAGGACTATGAATAGTGTGGAGGAGCAGAGGGATCTAGGTGTATGTGTGCATAGATCCCTGAAAGTTGGGAATCAAGTAGATAAGGTTGTTAAGAAGGCATATGGTGTCTTGGCGTTTATTGGTAGGGGGATTGAATTTAGGAGTCGTAGCGTTATGTTGCAACTGTACACAACTCTGGTGCGGCCGCACTTGGAGTACTGTGTGCAGTTCTGGTCCCCACATTACAGGAAGGATGTGGAGGCTTTGGAGAGGGTGCAGAGGAGGTTTACCAGGATGTTGCCTGGTATGGAGGGGAGATCCTATGAGGAGAGGCTGAGGGATTTGGGATTGTTTTCGCTGGAAAGGCGGCGGCTAAGAGGGGATCTTATTGAAACATATAAGATGATTAGAGGTTTAGATAGGGTGGATAGTGATAGCCTTTTTCCTCTGATGGAGAAATCCAGCACGAGGGGGCATGGCTTTAAATTGAGGGGGGGTAGTTATAGAACCGATGTCAGGGGTAGGTTCTTTACCCAGAGGGTGGTGAGGGATTGGAATGCCCTGCCAGCATCAGTAGTAAATGCGCCTAGTTTGGGGGCGTTTAAGAGATCCGTAGATAGGTTCATGGACGAAAAGAAATTGGTTTAGGTTGGAGGGTCACAGTTTTTTTTTTTAACTGGTCGGTGCAACATCGTGGGCCGAAGGGCCTGTTCTGCGCTGTAATGTTCTATGTTCTATGTTCTATACAAAAGGGTCAGAGAGAGGGTGGTGTGTGTCTGGAACAAGCTGCCAGAGGTAGTAGTAGATGCGGGTACAATTTTGTCTTTTAAAAAGCATTTAGACAGTTACATGGGTAAGATGGGTAGAGGGGGATATGGGCCAAATGCAGGCAATTGGGACTAGCTTGGGGGTTTAAAAAAAGGGGCGGCATGGACAAGTTGGGCCGAAGGGCCTGTTTCCATGCTGTAAACCTCTATGACTCTATGACTTTAACTGATCCCTGTGGAACATTGCTCGTCACAGCCTTCCATTCAGAAAAGCGCCCCTCTACTGCTACCTTCTGTCTTCTATGACCAAGACAGTTCTGTATCCACCTTGCCAGCGCTCCTCTGATCTTGTGTGACTTTACTTTCATACCAGTCTATCATGAGGTACCTTGTCAAAGGCTTTACTGAAGTCCATGTATACAACATCCACTGCCTTTCACTCATCTATCATCTTCGTCACTTCCTTGAAAAACGCGATCAAGTTAATGAGGCATGACCTCCCCTTCACAAAACCATGCTCTCACTAATAAGTCCATTTGTTTCCAAATATGAGTAAATCCAATAATTTCCCTACCACTGACGGAAGGCTCAGCGGCCTATGATTTCCTGGATTATCCCTGCTGCCCTTGTTAAACAAAGGAACAACATTGGCTCTCATCCAGTCCTCTGGAATTTCACCTGTAGTCAATGAGGATACAAAGATTTCTGTCAAAGCCCGAGCAATTTCCTTCCTTGCCTCCCTCAGTATTCTGGGGTAGGTCCCACCAGGCCCTGGGGACTTACCTACTTTAATGCTTTTTAAGATGCCAACACCTCCTTTTTGATATCGACATGACCCAGAATATCCATACACCCTACCCTATGCTCCTTATCCATCAATTCCCTCTCTTTGGTGAATACTGAGGCAAAGTATTCATTTAGTATCTCGCCCATTTCCTATGGTTCCATGCATAGATTCCCTCTACTATCCTTGAGTGGACCAACCCTTTCCCTGGCTACCCTCTTGCGCGTTACATATGTATAAAATGCCATGGAATTTTCCTTAATCCTGTGCCGTTGGTACCAATATATACAATGACCTCTGGCTGCTCGCCGTCCCCCTTAAGAATGCCCTGCAACCGCACAGACGTTCTTGACCCTGGCACCAGAGTGGGAACACACCGTCAATGCAGCCACAGAAATGCCTGTCTGTGTCTCTATCTAGCGAGTCCCCTATTACTACACCTCGCTTGCTCTTTGCCTGATCTTGCTCTACAGCAGAACCAGCTGTGATGCCACAGGCCTGGCTGCTGCTAGTATCTTCCCCTGACAACCTATCCCCCTCAACAGTATCCAAAATGGCTTACCTGTTTGAAAGGGGAATAGCCACAGGAGATTCTTGGACTACCTACCTGCCTCTCGTGGTAGTCACCCACCTACCTGACTGAACCTGTGGTGTGATAACCTCCCTGTAACCAGTGTCTATCGCACTCTCTTGGTTTCATTGGTCAGAACATTGAATACAGGAGTTGGGACGTCTTGTTGAAGTTGTACAAGACATTGGTAAGGCCAAACTTGGAATGCTGTGTGCAATTCTGGTCACCCTATTTTAGAAGGGATATGATTAAATTAGAAACAGTGCAGAAAAGATTTACTAGGATGCTACCGGGACTTGATGGTTTGAGTTATAAGGAAAGGCTGGATAGACTGGGACTTTTTTCTCTGGAGCGTAGAAGGCTAAGGGGTGATCTTATAGAGGTCTATAAAATAATAAGGAGCATAGATCGGCTAGATAGTCAATATCTTTTCCCAAAGGTAGGGGAGTCTAAAACTAGAGGGCATAGATTTAAGGTGAGAGGGGGAGAGATGCAAAAGTGTCCAGAGGGGCAATTGTTTCACACACACGGTGGCGAGTGTCTGGAACAAGCTGCCAGAGATAGTAGTAGAGGCGGGTACAATTTTGTCTTTTAAAAAACATTTAGACAGTTACATGGATATAGAGGGGTATGAGCCAAATGTGGGCAATTGGGATTAGCTTAGGGGTTTTAAAAAAAAGGCAGCATGGACAAGTTGGACCGGAGGGCCTGTTTCCATGCTGTAAACCTCTATGACTCTGCCTCCTGAATGCTCCACAGTGCATTCAACTGCTGCTTCAACCGAACAATGCAGTCTGTGAGGAGCTGCAGATGGACACACTTCTTGCAGACAAAGTTGTCAGGGAGACTAGATTGCTCCCTGATTTCCCACATCTGGCAGGAGGAGCACACCATTGCCCTAACTACCATACTGCACTTTTACAATTAAAAGGATAGCAAAATCTCAATTTACCTTTCCCTTACCTGTGGTCCTCACAGTGACTTTTGGTTAGAGGAGGAGTTGGGGAGGAAACACTAAAGTAGTGTTTGGGGTTTAACTCCCTTGCTTTTTGAAGTATTCCCCTCCATTTCAGTTTGATCTCTATTTCCCACACTGCTAATCTGATTTATATCCTTCAGGGACTGCATTAAAATTGCCACAAGGTAACTTTTCATGGCTTCTTATAGCTGTAAAGAGTGAGAACAATCTCATCGGTTAGCTTGCTGCAGTTCATGTCCTGATGCAGGAACACTATCATCATAAAAATGTGATTTTTGAAGAGATTTCATGAATTAGAACTCAGCTTGGCCTACTAACAAAGTTAAACTGGAAAGTTTTGTGCATTTAGCAGTACTCAACAGTCAAATTTAAAAAGTTTAATATCCTTGATAATCTATTTTTCTCATTGCACAGGTGATGGAAACGAAAGACATGCTGTATATTGTGACAGAGTTTGCACAGAATGGTGAGATGTTTGGTGAGTTTGCTTTCCCTCTTTGCAAGTATTTTGCAATCGGTTGAAAGTTGATTTCTATCTGCTGTGAAAGGTGAACAGCAGTAACCACCTCTTGTGTCATCTACAGATTACCTGTCCACAAAGGGCCCATTGAGTGAGAGTGAAGCCCGGGCCAAATTCTGGCAGATTCTGATGGCTGTGGAATATTGTCACAATCACCACATAGTTCACCGGGATTTGAAGAGTGAGAATCTGCTGCTTGATGATAACATGAACATTAAGATTGCAGGTAAAAGCCAGGTTCTGTCAAACTCAGTAGGTTCTATCATGTCAATGCCAGTTACTTCTGCACTTCATTCTGAGGAGAGCAATGAATATGTTGAACAAGTTTTTATTCCCTTTTACATAGGAACATAGAAACTGGAAGCAAGAGGAGGCCATTCGCCCTTCGAGCCTGCTCCGCCATTCATATTAATCATGGCTGATCACCGAATTCAATATCCTGATCCCGCCTTCCTCCCATATCCCTTGATCCCTCTAGCCCCAAGAGCTATATCTAATTTCTTCTTGAAATCAGACAACGTTTTGGCGGCACGGTAGCACAGTGGTTAGCACTGCTGCTTCACAGCTCCAGGGTCCTGGGTTCGATTCCCGGCTCGGGTCACTGTCTGTGTGGAGTTTGCACATTCTCCTCGTGTCTGCGTGGGTTTCCTCCGGGTGCTCCGGTTTCCTCCCACAGTCCAAAGATGTGCGGGTTAGGTTGATTGGCCAGGTTAAAAATTGCCCCTTAGAGTCCTGGGATGTGTAGGTTAGAGGGATTAGCGGGTAAATATGTAGTGATAAGGGGGTAGGGCCTGGGTGGGATTGTGGTCGGTGCAGACTCGATGGGCCGAATGGCCTCCTTCTGCACTGTAGGGTTTCTATGTTTCTATGTTTTGGCCTCAACTACATTCTGTGGTAGTGAATTCCGCACATTCACCAACTTCTGGGTGAAGAAATTTTTCCTCACCTCAGTTCTAAAAAGTTTACTCCTTATTTTCAAACTATGACCTCTAATTTTGGGCTCTCCCACCATTTGGAACATTCTTTCTGAATCTACCTTGTCTAACCCTGTTTGCATTTTATAAGTTTCTGTGAGATCCCCCCTCACTCTTCTAAACTCAAGTGAATATAATCCTAACCGACTTAGTCTTTCCTCATATGACAGACCTTCCATCAGGAATCAGCCTGGTAAACCTTCGCTGTACTCCCTCTATAGCAAGGACATCCTCAGATAAGGACACCAAAACTACACACAATACTCCAGGTGTGGCCTCACCAATGTCCTATACAATTGCAGCAAAACATCCCTATTCCTATACTCAAATCCTCTCGCTATGAAGGCCAACATACCATTTGCCTTCTTTACTCCCTGCTGTACCTGCGCGCTTACTTTCAGCGACTGATGCACGAGGACTCCAAGGTCTCATTGAATATCTAACTCTCTCAATTTACACCCATTCAAGTAATAATCTGTCTTCCTATTATTGCTACCAAAGTGGAGAACCTCACATTTATCCCACATTATACTGCATCTGCCATGCACATGTCCACACACTCAGCCTGTCCCAATCACGCTGAAGCATCTCTGCATCCTCCTCACAGCTCACCCTCCCACCCAACTTTGTATCATCTGCAAATTTGGAAATAATGCATTCAGACAGAAGGCAGAGAGTTGGGATAAAAGGTTCTTTCTCAGAATGGCAACCGGTGACAAGTGGTGTCCCGCAGGGTTCAGTGTTGGGGCCACAGCTGTTCTCTTTATATATTAACGATCTAGATGACGGGACTGGGAGCATTCTGGCCAAGTTTGCCGATGATACAAAGATAGGTGGAGGGGCAGGTAGTATTGAGGAGGTGGGGAGGCTGCAGAAAGATTTAGACAGTTTAGGAGAGTGGTCCAAGAAGTGGCTGATGAAATTCAACGTGGGCAAGTGCGAGGTTGTACACTTTGGAAAAAAGAATAGAGGCATGGACTATTTTCTAAACGGTGACAAAATTCATAATGCTAAAGTGCAAAGGGACTTGGGAGTCCTAGTCCAGGATTCTCTAAAGGTAAACTTGCAGGTTGAGTCCGTAATTAAGAAAGCAAATGTAATGTTGTCATTTATCTCAAGAGGCTTGGAATACAAAAGCAGGGATGTACTTCTGAGGCTTTATAAAGCACTGGTTAGGCCCCATTTGGAGTACTGTGAGCAATTTTGGGCCCCACACCTCAGGAAGGACATACTGGCACTGGAGCGGGTCCAGCGGAGATTCACACGGATGATCCCAGGAATGGTAGGCCTGACATACGATGAACGTCTGAGGATCGTGGGATTATATTCATTGGAGTTTAGGAGGTTGAGGGGAGATCTGATAGAAACTTACAAGATAATGAACGGCTTAGATAGGATGGACGTAGGGAAGTTGTTTCCATTAACAGGGGAGACTAGGACGCGGGGGCACAGCCTTAGAATAAAAGGGAGTCACTTTAGAACAGAGATGAGGAGAAATTTCTTCAGCCAGAGAGTGGTGGGTCTGTGGAATTCATTGCCACAGAGGGCTGTGGAGGCCGAGACGTTGAGCGTCTTCAAGACAGAAATTGATAAATTCTTGATTTCTCGAGGAATTAAGGGCTATGGGGAGAGAGCGGGTAAATGGAGTTGAAATCAACCATGATTGAATGGTGGAGTGGACTCGATGGGCCGAATGGCCTTACTTCCGCTCCTATGTCTTATGGTCTTAATTCCCTCTTCCGAATCATTGATAATGGGGCGCGGCAGCACTGTGGCACCGTGGGTAGCACTGCTGCCTCACAGCGCCAGAGACCCAGGTTCGATACCCACTTGGGTCATACTGTCTGTGTGGAGTTTGCACGTTGTCCCCCTGTCTGTGTGGGTTTCCTCCGGTGCTCCGGTTTCCTCCCACAGTCCAAAAGATGATCTGTTTAGGTGCATCCTAACACCTAAATTCTCCTTCAGTGTACCCGAACAGGCGCCAGAGTGTGGCAACTAGGGGATTTTCACAGTAACCTCATTGCAGTGTTAATGTAGGCCTACTTGTAACTAATAAATAAACTTTACTTTAAATAATGAGAACAGCTGGGGTCCTAGCACTGATCCCTGCAGAACCCCACTAGTCACTGACTGCCATTCAGGAAAAGAACCATTATGCCAACTCTTTGCTTCCTAGCTGCTAACCAGTTTTCTCGAGACATTACCTACAATCACATGTGCTTTAACTTTCTGTTATGTGAGATCTTGTCGAAAGCCTTCTAAAAGTCTAAATAAACCACATCCACTCTTTTCCTCAGTCAACTTTACTAGTTACATCCTCAAAAAATTCCAATAGATTCGTCAAGCATGATTTCCCTTTTGTAAATCCACGCTGACTGTCTGATTATACCACTGCCTTCCAAATGCCGAGTTTTGAAGTCCTTGATAATGGACTCTAGCAACTTCCCCAGTACCGACATTAGGCTCACTGGTCTATCATTCCCTGTGTTCTCTCTACCTCCCTTTTTGAATAGCGGGCTTACATTAGCTACCCTCCAATCTGTAGGAACTATTCCAGAGTCCAAAGACTTTTGGAAAATAACCACCAATGAATGTATTATTTCCAGATCCACTTCCTTAAGTACTCTGGGATGAAGATTATCAGGACCTGGAGATTTATCCACTTTCAATCCCATCAATTTCCCCAAAACCATTTCTCTACTAATGCTGATTTCCTTCAGCCTCTCACTAAAACATGTTTCTCTCAGCACTTCTGGCACATTATTCTTGCCTTCCTTTGTGAAGACTGAAGCAAAGTACGAATTTAATTCCTCGGCCATTTATTTATTCCCCGTTATGAATTCTCGTGTTTCTGACTGTAAGGGACCTACATTTGTTTTTGACAATCTTTTTCTCTTTACATATCTATAGAAACTTTTAGTCAGTTTTTATGTTCACTTTCATACTTTATTTTTTCCCTTCTCAATCAATCCCTTGGTCCTCCTTTGCTGAATTTTAAACTCTCCCAATCCTCAGGCCTATTGCTTTTTCATATGTACTATTCTGTTGTGATCCAGTTTGAGGACCAGCTTGTTCCTGGGCTGCACTTCTAACTGGAGGATAAAGCCGGAGAAAGAGGCTCCAAGCTCTGCTGCTCAATGTCATTACTGCCTCACTAAATGATAGACAAGGCCCTCTGCACAGAAGGTGCAGGGGCGACAGGCAAGGGTGCTGGAGGGCTGTCGGGGTGCAGAAGGCAGGTAGGGGGCTGCGGGTGTGGAAAGCAGGCAGGGTGCTGAAGGGCCGTCAGGGGTGCGGAAGGCAGGTGGGGTGCTGGAGGGCTGTCGGGGTGCAGAAGGCAGGTGGGGGGCTGCGGGTATGGAAGGCAGGTGGAGGGCTGTCGGGTGCGGAAGGCAGGTGGGGTGCTGAAGGGCCGTCAGGGGTGCGGAAGGCAGGCGGGGTGCTGGAGGTTGTCGGGTGCGGAAGGCAGGCGGGGTGCTGAAGGGCTGTCGGGTGCAGAAGGCAGGCGGGGTGTTGGAGGGCTGTCAGGTGTGGAAGGCAGGCGGGGTGAACAAAGAACAATACAGCACAGGAACAGGCCCTTCGGCCCTCCAAGCCCGCGCCGCTCCCTGGTCCAAACTAGACCATTCTTTTGTATCCCTCCATTCCCACTCCGTTCATATAGCTGTCTAGATAAGTCTTAAACGTTCCCAGTGTGTCCGCCTCCACCACCTTGCCCGGCAGCGCATTCCAGGCCCCCACCACCCTCTGTGTAAAATACGTCCTTCTGATATCCGTGTTAAACCTCCCCCGCCCCCGTCACCTTGAACCTATGACCCCTGGTGAACGTCACCACCGACCTGGGGAAAAGCTTCCCACCGTTCACCCTATCTATGCCTTTCATAATTTTATACACCTCTATTAGGTCACCCCTCATCCTCCGTCTTTCCAGTGAGAACAACCCCAGTTTACCCAATCTCTACTTGTAACTAAGCCCTTCCATACCAGGCAACATCCTGGTAAACCTCCTCTGCACTCTCTCTAAAGCCTCCACGTCCTTCTGGTAGTGTGGCGACCAGAACTGGACGCAGTATTCCAAATGCGGCTGAACCAACGTTCTATACAACTGCAACATCAGACCCCAACTTTTATACTCTATGCCCCGTCCTATAAAGGCAAGCATGCCATATGCCTTCTTCACCACCTTCTCCACCTGTGACGTCACCTTCAGGGATCTGTGGACTTGCACACCCAGGTCCCTCTGCGTATCTACACCCTTTATGGTTCTGCCATTTATCGTATAGCTCCTCCCTACGTTGGTTCTACCAAAATGCATCACTTCGCATTTATCAGGATTGAACTCCATCTGCCATTTCTTTGCCCAAATTTCCAGCCTATCTATATCCTTCTGTAGCCTCTGACAATGCTCCTCACTATCTGCAAGTCCAGCTATTTTCGTGTCGTCCGCAAACTTACTGATCACCCCAGTTACACCTTCTTCTAGATCGTTTATATAAATCACAAACAGGGTGCTGGAGGGCTGTCGGGTGCGGAAGGCAGGCGGGGTGCTGGAGGGCTGTCGGGTGCGGAAGGCAGGCGGGGTGCTGGAGGGCTGTCGGGTGCGGAAGGCAGGCGGGGTGCTGGAGGGCTGTCGGAGGTGCGGAAGGCAGGCGGGGTGCTGGAGGGCTGTCGGGTGCGGAAGGCAGGCGGGGTGCTGGAGGGCTGTCGGGTGCGGAAGGCAGGCGGGGTGCTGGAGGGCTGTCGGGTGCGGAAGGCAGGCGGGGTGCTGGAGGGCTGTCGGGTGCGGAAGGCAGGCGGGGTGCTGGAGGGCTGTCAAGGGTGTGGGTGGGAGGGGGGAATGGGGACATCTTTGATTCTGGTGCAGGTGAAGAAATGACACATGTCCTTCTCTTCCAACAGTGTTTGTGAGTGGTCCTGCACGTTCTAGTCTGGTGGGAATACAATATCCTGCCAGCAGAAAGGGTTGCAAAACTCTGCCTATCATCTTCTTTTATTATTCTTTCAGGAGATGTGATTAATACTGGCAAGGCCAGCATTTGTTACACTTCTCTAATTTCCCTCGAGAAGGTGATGGTAATCCACCATCTTGAAGCGCTGCAGTCCCTGAGGTACACCCACAGTGCTGATAAGCTGGAAGTTTCAGCATTTTGACCCAGCCACAGTGAAGGAACTGTGATATATTTCCAAGTCAGAATTGTGCATGGCTTGGAGGGGAACTTGCAGGTTGTGGTGTTTCCAGGTCGATGTTGCCCTTGTGCTTCTAAGTGATAAAGTTCATAGTTAAAAGATTCTTTGCAGCCTCTGAAGTTAATATGTGTTTTGTGCAAGCTCGAAGTGACATTGAAGAGACACAGCAACGTTTATTCTGTTGGGTGAGTCATTTCCCTCTTCTTTCACAGATTTTGGTTTTGGAAATTTTTATAAGCACGGTGAATCATTATCGACTTGGTGTGGAAGCCCACCCTATGCAGCACCTGAAGTTTTTGAAGGAAAAGAATATGAAGGTCCCAACATTGATATCTGGGTATGTAACACGACAGGAACTTGCTCACAGACTTGGGACATCTTTGATCTGGAACAGATAAAGAAATGACAAATGTCCTTTTCTTCCAACAGAGTTTGGGAGTGGTCCTGTACGTTCTAGTTTGTGGATCCCTGCCATTTGATGGGCCAACATTACCGATTCTGAGGCAGAGGGTGATAGAGGGCCGTTTCCGAATCCCATTCTTCTTATCTGAAGGTACATTTAGTCTCTGCACATTCACCATTTCGAAGTCATACCTTTTTATTTATGTTAAATATCCATCAGATTAATACCAAATTTGTCTCCTAAAATGTGAAGTTTATGTAGAGTTTGAACTTAATCTTGACTAAAACTGATGATTTGCTCCAACAGAATGTGAAAGCTTAATTCGGCGAATGTTGATGGTGGATCCTGGGAAGCGAATTACAGTCTCACAGATTAAACAGCACCGCTGGATGTTGGCACAGGAACCACCGACCTACTCCCTCAAAGACTACAACTCAAATCTTGGCAATTACAACCAGCAGGTCCTTGGCCTCATGCACAACCTGGGTATTGACAGACAGAAGACCATTGAGGTAAAAGCACCATGTGTGATAATAGGATCTTGAGCCAATCTTTAGGGCCGTAATGTGCTTTATATTTACACCTCTGTATATGCAAATGAAGGAAATTGTAAAAAATTGAAAACCCTTTCCTTCAATGTTAGACATCAAAGCAGAACAAATTTATTAAAGATAACTTTCCATAATTTAAATTACTTTTAAAACACTGGCAGTGTTTCAATATTCTGTAATTCCAGAATTGATGTGCTACTAAATACATAATTTCAAATATCTTGTGTTGTCTAGCTTTTAGCTACAGAGGTGGTTGCTGGAATTTTGGACCCTTGTGTCACTTCATTCCAACAGTAATATGGATTTTTTATTTTGCAGTCATTACAGAACAGCAGTTACAATCACTTTTCTGCAATCTACTACCTTCTTCTGGAAAGAGTTAAAGAGCGCAGAAATAACCAGACCGTAAACCATCAGACTTCATCACAATATCAAATTTCCAAAACAGCCCACGAACACATGCAAGCAGGGGTGAGTTGTAAATAGTATTCATTATGGATGGCATTAGGTGGAATTAAATGTAAACTGCAGTGCATTTCTGGGGAATTATTGGTGACTTTTTATTTTCTAACATTTTTTCTTTCCTTATATTTTCATGGGATGTTGGCATCAGTAGCAAGGCTGGTGTGTGTTACCCATCCCTAATTGCCTTTGCAAATTTCAGATGACAATTAAAAGCCATGTTACTTTGGCTCTGGAGTCACATGTAGGTTAGACTGGGTACAGACAACAGATTTACTTCCTTAAAAGGCATTACTGAACAAGATGAATCTTTATGACAATCAGTCGTAGAGTCATAGAGGTTTACAACATGGAAACAGGCTCATCGGCCCAACTTGACCATGCTCAGGTTTTAACCACTAAGCTAGTCCTAATTGCCTGCATTTGGCCCATATCCCTCTATACCCATCTTACCCACGTAACTGTCTAAACGCTTTTTAAAAGACAAAATTGTACCTGCCTCTACTACTACCTCTGGCAGCTTGTTCCAGACACTCGCCACCCTCTGTGTGACAAAACTGCCTCTCTGGACCCTTTTGTATCTCTTCCCTCTCACCTTAAACCTATGCCCTCTAGTTTTAGACTCCCCTACCTTTGGGAAAAGATGTTGACTATCTAGCTGATCTATGCCCCTCATTATTTTATAGACCTCTATAAGATCATCCCTAAGCCTCCTACACTCCAGAGAAAAAAGTCCCAGTCTATCCAGACCACCTTAGAACTCAAACCAAGACCCGTTAGCATCCTAATAAATCTTTTCTGCACTCTTTCCAGTTTAATAATATCCATTCTATATAAGGGTGACCAGAATTGTACACAGTATTCCAAGCATGGCCTTCCTGATGTCTTGTACAACTTCAACAAGACGTCCCAACTCCTGTATTCAGTGTTCTGACCAATGAAACCAAGCATGCTGAATGCCTTCTTCACCACCCTGTAACTCCACTTTCAAGGAGCTGTGAACATGTACCCCGAGATCTCTTTGTTCTGTAACTCTCCCAATGCCCCACCATTAACTGAGTAAGTCCTGCCAAAATGCATCACTTCACATTTATCTAAATTAAACTCCATCTGCTATTCATCAGCCCACTGGCCCAATTGATCAAGATCCTGTTGCAATCCTCGATAACCTTCTTCACTGTCCACTATGCCACCAATCTTGGTGTCACCTGCAAAATTGCTAACCATGCCTCCTAAATTCTCATCCAAATCATTAATATAAATGACAAATAACAGTGGACCCAGCACCGATCCCTGAAGCACACTGCTGGTCACAGGCCTCCAGTTTGAAAAACAACCACCCTCTGTCTTCTGTCATCAAGCCAATTTTGTATCCATTTGGCTACCCTGGATCCTGTGAGATTTAACCTTATGCAACAACCTACAATGCGGTACCTTGTCAAAGGCCTTGTTAAAGTCCGTGTAGACAACTTCAACTGCACTGCCCTCATCTACCACCTTGGTTATCCCTTCTAAAAACTCAATCAAATTTGTGGACATGATTTTCCACTCATAAAGCTATGCTGACTGTCCCTAATCAGTCCTTGCATCTCTAAATACTTGTAGATTCTGTCTCTCAAAATCTTCTCTCAAAATCTCTTCTAACAACTTACCCACTACAGATGTGAGGCTCACCGGTCTGTAGTTCCCAGGCTTTTTCCTACAGCCCTTCTTAAACAAAGGCACAATATTTGCCACTCTCCAATCTTCAGCTGTGGTTGTCGATAATTCAAATATCTCTGCGAGGGGACTCAAAATTTCCTCCCTAGCCTCCCACAATGTCCTGGGATACACTTCATCAGGTCCCAGGGATTTATCCACCTTGATGTGCTTTACAAGCACCTCCTTCTCTGTTATATGTACACTCCTCAAAACATCACCATTTATTTCCCCAAGTTTCCTAACGTCCATACCTTTCTCAACAGAAAAGTAAAAAATTCACTTAGGATCTCACCCATCTCTTGTGGATCTGCACATAAATGACCTTGTTGATCCTTATGGGCCCTATTCTCTCCTGAGTTACTCTTTTGCCCTTTATGTATTTGTAGGAGCTCTTTGGATTCTCCTTTGCCTTATCTGCCAAAGCAATCCCATGTCATCTTTTTGCCCTCCTGATTTCTCTCTTCACTACTCCGACAACCTCTATACTCTTCAAGGGACCAACTTGCAAGGAGCGTAATGGGCAAGACAGATGAACTTAGAGCCTTAGTGCATGCGCGGAACTTGGATGTGGTTGCAGTGACAGAGACTTGGTTAAAAGAAGGACAGGACTGGCAGCTGAATATTCCGGAGTATAAGTGTTTTAGGTGAGACAGAGAAGGGGCTAGGGGAGGTGGGGGAGTAGCAATGCTGGTTAGGGAGCATATTACAGCGGTACAGAGGGTGGACAATTTAGAAGGATCATGTAACGAGACACTGTGGGTAGAGCTCAGAAACAGGAAGGGCGCAGTCACTATGCTGGGGGTATACTACAGGCCTCCCAACAGCCCACGGGAAGTTGAGGAACGGATATGGAAGGAGATTCTGGACAGGTGCAGAAAAAATAGGGTTGTTGTAGTGGGAGACTTTAATTTCCCTCATATAGACTCGAAATCCCTTGGGGCTGGGGGGCTGGACGGGGAGGAATTTGTAAAATGTGTCCAGGAAGGTTCTTTGGAACAATATGTTGATAGTCCAACTAGAGAGGGGGCTATACTGGACCTAGTACTGGGGAGTGAGCCTGGTCAGGTCATCAAAGTTTCAGTGGGGGAACATGTGGCGAACAGTGACCACAATTTGTAAACTTTCAGATAGTCATGGAAAAGGATGAGTGTTGTCCTATGGGTAAGGTGCTGAATTGGGGGAAGGCTAACTACAGCCGGATTAGGCAGGATTTGGTGGCTGTTGATTGGGAGAGGCTGTTCGAGGGTAAATCCACATCTGGCATGTGGGGGTCTTTTAAGGAGCAGTTGATGGGAGTGCAAGACAGGCATGTGCCTGTAAAAAGGAAGGACAGGAAAGGTAGGATTCGAGAGCCGTGGATAACCAGAGAAATTGTGGGTCTAATCAAAAAGAAAAAAGAGGCATACATAAGGTCCAGGCAGCTAAAAACAGATGAAGCACTGAAGGAATATAGAGAAAGTAGAAAAGAACTCAAACAGGGAGTTAGAAGGGCAAAAAGGGGTCACGAAATGTCCTTGGCAGACAGGATTAAGGAGAATCCCAACGCATTTTATACATACGTTAGGAACAAGAGGGTTGTCAGAGAAAGAGTCAGACCTCTCTAGAACAAAGGAGGGGAATTATGCTTACAACCCAAGGATGTCGGTGAGATCCTAAATGAATACTTTGCATCAGTGTTCACAAAGGAGGCGGACACGTTGATTGGTAGTGTCTGAGAGGGATGTGTAGACCTGTTAGAACAAATCGCAATTACAAGGGAGGAAGTGTTAGGTATTTTAGGAAACATTAAGGTAGACAAATCCCCAGGGCCAGATGGCATCTGTCCTAGATTACTGAGAGAGAGACAAGAGATGAAATTGCTGGGCCTCTAACAGAAATCTTTGTTTCTTCATTGGACACAGGTGAGGTGCCAGAGGATTGGAGGAAAGCAAATGTGGTCCCGTTATTTAAGAAGGGTAGCAAGGATAACCCGGGTAATTATAGGCCGGTGAGCTTAACGTCCGTGGTAGGGAAATTGTTGGAGAAGATTCTTAGAGATAGGATCTATACGCATTAAGAACTGAATAATTTCATTAGCGATAGACAACATGGTTTTGTACGAGGGAGGTCATGCCTCACAAATTTGGTTGAGTTTTTTGAGGAGGTGACAAAAACGATTGACGAGGGAAGGGCTGTGGGTGTCGTCTACATGGATTTTAGTAAAGCATTTGACAAGGTCCCTCATGGCAGGCTGGTGCAAAAGGTTAAATCTCACGGGATAAAAGGTGAACTAGCTCGATGGGTACAGAACTGGCTTGGCCATAGCAGACAGAGGGTAGCAGTGGAGGGGTCTTTTTCTGATTGGAGGTCTGTGACTAATGGTGTTCCGCAGGGCTCTGTACTGGGACCTCTGCTGTGTGTGATATATATAAATGATTTGGAAGAAGATGTAGCTGGTCTGATTAGTAAGTTTGCGGACGACACAAAGATTGCTGGAGTTGCGGATAGTGATGAACATTGTCAGAGAATACAGCAGGATATAGATAGGCTGGAACATTGGGCGGAGAAATGGCCGATGGAATTTAATCCAGATAAATGCGAAGTGATGCATTTTGGTAGATCTAATGCAGTGGGGAGCTATATAATAAATGGCAGAACCATCAGAAGTATAGACACACAGAGGGACCTGGGTGTGCAAGTCCACAGATCCTTAAAGGTGGCAGCACAGGTGGAAAAGGTGGTGAAGAAGGCATATGGCATGCTTGCCTTTATTGGACGGGGCATAGAGTATAAAAGTTGGCATATGATGTTGGTTAGGCCACATTTGGAATACTGCGTCCAGTTCTGGTTGCCACACTACCAGAAGGACGTGGAGGCTTTGGAGAGAGTGCAGAAAAGGTTTACCAGGATGTTGCCTGGTATGGAGGGTATTAGCTATGAGGTGAGATTGAGTAAACTAGGGTTGTTCTCCCTGGAAAGACGGAGGTTGAGGGGCGATCTGATAGAGGTTTATAAAATTATGAAGGGCATAGATAGGGTGAACAGTTGGAAGCTTTTTCCCAGGTCAGAAATGACAAACCCAAGGGGTCACAAGTTCAAGGTAAGGGGGGCAAGGTTCAATATAGATATGTGGGGGACGTATTTTACACAGAGGGTGGTGGGGGCCTGGAATGCGCTAACAAGCAAGGTAGTTGAGGCAGACACGCGAGGATCATTTAAGACTTATCTAGATAGCCACATGAACAGACTGGGAATAGAGGGATACAAACGGATGGTCTAGTTAGGAACACATGATCGGTGCAGGCTTGGAAGGCCGAAGGACCTGTTCCTGTGCTGTATTATTCTTTGTTCTTTGTTCGTTCTTTGATCCCAGCTGCCTATGCATGCCATGTGCTGGCGCCTTTTTGACCAGGGCCTCAATATCTCAAATTATCCAGGGTTTCCTACTTCTACCAGCCTTACCCTTCACTCTAAAAGGAATGTGCTTACCCTGAACCCTGGTTAACACACTTTTGAAAACCTCTTCATTACCAGACGTTCCTTTGCCTGCCAACAGGTTCCCCCAATCAACTTCTGGAAATTCCTGTCGAATACCATCAAAATTGGTCTTGCCCCAATTTAGAATTTTAACTTTTGGGCCAGATCTATCATTCTCCATAGCTATCTTAAAACTAATGGAATTATGGTCACTGGTCCCAAAGTAACCTGCCCTTCCTTATTTCCCAAGAGGAGGTCATGTTTTGCCCCCTCTCTAGTCGGGCCATCCACATACTGAATGAGAAATTCCTCCTGAATACACTCAGCAAATTTCTCTCCATCCAAACCCCTAATGCTATGGCTGTCCCAGTCAATGTTGAGAAAGTTAAAGTCCCTGACTATTACCACCCTATTTTCTTTTGCAGCTATCTGTGATCTCCTTACATATTTGCTCCTCAGTTTCCCGCTGACTATTTGGGTGCCTATAGTACAATCCCATCAAAGTGATCTCCCTCTTCTTATTTCTTAGTTCTACCCATATAGCCATATACCCACATACCCATATACCCAGGCATAAATTGGAAGGAGGTATTCCCGAAGGAAAGTACCGAAGTAAAGTGGCAGATTTTCAAGGAATGTTTGTCTGGAGTTCTGCATGACAACGTTCCGATGAGACAGGGAGGTTTTGGTAGGTTACGGGAACCGTGGTGCACGAAAACTCTGCTGAACCTAGTCAAAAAGAAAAGGAAAGCGTACAAAAGGTTCAGAGAGCAAGGCGATGATGGGGATCTAGATGAGTATACGGCTTGTAGGAAGGGACTTAAGAAGGAAATTAGGAGAGCCAGAAGGGGTCACGAGAAGGCCTTGGCAGGTAAGATTAAGGAGAACCCTAAGGCGTTCTATAAATATGTGAAGAGTAAAAGGATGTGATGTGAAGGAATAGGACCTATAAAATGTGAAGGTGAGAAAGTCTGTACAGAACCGGAAGAAATAGCAGAGGTGCTTAATGAATACTTTACCTCGGTATTCACGGTGGAAAAAGACCTGGGTGGTTGTACTGCAGGATTGCGGAGGACTGAAAAGATTGAGTATGTGGACATTAAGAAAGAGGATGTGTTGGAAATTTTGAATAGCATCAAGATAGATAAGTCGCCGGGACCGGATGGGATGTACCCCAGGTTACTGTGGGAGGCGAGGGAAGAGATTGCAGAGCCTCTGGCAATGATCTTTGCTTCGTCGATGGAGACGGGAGAGGTTCTGGAGGATTGCGGATGTGGTTCCTATATTCAAGAAAGGGAATAGGGATAGCCCAGGAAATTACCGACCGGTGAGTCTAACCTCAGTGGTTGGTAAGTTGATGGAGAAGATCCTGAGGGACAGGATTTATGAACATTTAGAGAAGTTTAGTATGCTCAAAAGTAGTCAGCACGGCTTTGTCAAAGGCAAATCGTGCCTTACGAGCCTGGTGGAGTTCTTTGAAAATGTGACTAAACACATTGACGAAGGAAAAGCGGTAGATGTGGTTTACATGGACTTCAGCAACGTGTTCGATAAGGTCCCCCATGCAAGACTTCTCGAGAAAGTGAGAGGGCATGGGATCCAAGGGGCTGTTGCCTTGTGGATCCAGAACTGGCTTGCCTGGAGAAGGCAGAGAGTGGTTGTAGATGGGTCTTTTTCTGAATGGAGGTCGGTCACCAGTGGAGTGCCCCAGGGATCTGTTCTGGGACCCTTGCTGTTTATCATTTTTATAAATGACCTGGATGAGGAAGTGGAGGGATGGGTTGGTAAGTTTGCCGACGACACGAAGGTTGGTGGTGTTGTGGATAGTTTGGAGGGATGTCAGAAGCTGCAGCGTGACATAGATAGGATGCAAGACTGGGCGGAGAAGTGGCAGATGGACTTCAACCCAGATAAATGTGTAGTGGTCCATTTTGGCAGGTCAAATGGGATGAAGGAGTATAATATCAAGGGTAAGACTCTTAGCAGTGTAGAGGATCAGAAAGACCTTGGGGTCCGGGTCCATAGGACTCTTAATCGGCCTCGCAGGTAGAGGAGGTGGTTAAGAAGGCATCTGGTGTGCTGGCCTTCATCAATCGAGGGATTGAGTTTAGGAGTCGGGAGATAATGATGCAGCTTTTAAGACACTCGTCAGACCCCACTTAGTGTACTGTGCTCAGTTCTGGTCGCCTCATTACAGGAGGGATGTGGAAATGATTGAAAGGGTGCAGAGAAGATTTACAAGAATGTTGCCTGGATTGGTTGGCATGCCTTATGAGGATAGGTTGAGGGAGCTCGGTCTTTTCTCCTTGGAGAGACGAAGGATGAGAGGTGACCTGATAGAAGTGTACAAGATGTTGAGAGGTATAGATCGGGTGGATTCTCGGAGGCTTTTTCCCAGGGCTGAAATGGTTGCTACGAGAGGACACAGGTGTAAGGTGCTGGGGAGTAGGTACAGAGGAGATGTCAGGGGTAAGTTATTCACTCAGAGGGTGGTGGGTGAGCGGAATCGGCTGCCATCAGTGGTGGTGGAGGCAAACTCGATAGGGTCTTTTAAGAGACTTCTGGATGAGTACATGGGACTTAATAGGATTGAGGGTTATAGGTAAGCCTATATATAAGCCTAGGTGGGTAGGGACATGACCGGCGCAACTTGTGGGCCGAAGGGCTCGTTTGTGCTGTAGTTTTTCTATGTTCTATATAGACTCAGTGGGCAAACCCTCAGATATATCCCCTCTCACTACAGCTGTGTCCAGCACCCCGGCTGGACACCATCCTGGTGCCAGGGTGCTGGATGTTTCCGAGAGGGTAGGAGGCATATTAAAAAAGGAAGGTAGTCAAACGGACGTAATTATACACATTGGTGAAAACGATGTGGGTAGGAAGAGCAGGAGGGTCATATGAGAGAACTTCAGGGAGATGGGTGCTCAGCTAAAAAGTAAGGCCTCCAGGGTAGCAATCTCTGGACTGCTCCCGGTGTCTAGTGCAAGTGAGGCTCGGAACAGGGAGATTCTACAGTTGAACGCATGGCTAAAGGACTGGTGCAAGAGGGAGGGTTTTAAATTCATAGATAACTGGGAAGTCTTCAAGTCAGGATGGCAACTGTACAGAAAGGATGGGTTACACCTTATCTGGAAGGGAGCAAATATCCTGGCTGGGAGTTTTGCTAGAGTGTTTCGGCAGGATTTAAACTAGTGTGGCACGGGGGTGGGGAACAAAACAGTAGGTCAGTAAGTACTGAGGCTGGGGTTGAGCTGGGGGCCAGGGCAAGGCTCGCTAAGAAGAGGAGCACTCTGGAGGAGGATGACCTGAGTGAGCCTGGAGGTCTGGAGTGCATCTGCTTCAATGCGAGGAGTGTAACGGGTAAGACGGATGAACTTAGGGCCTTCATGCTTACGCGGAATTTGGATGTGGTTGTGGTGACGGAGACTTGGTTAAAAGAAGGACAGGACTGGCAGCTGAATATTCCGGGGTATAAGTGTTTTAGGCGAGACAGAGGAGGGGCTAAAAAAGGTGGGGGAGTAGCGAAATTAGTCAGGGAGCATATTACCGCGGTGCAGAGGGTAGACAACTTGGAGGGGTCATGTACTGAGTCACTGTGGGTGGAACTCAGAAACAGGAAGGGTGCAGTTACTATGCTGGGGGTGTACTACAGACCACCCAACAGCCCATGGGAAGTGGAGGAAAGGATATGCCAGGAGATTCTGGATAGGTGCAGAAAAAATAGGGTTGTTGTAGTGGGGGACTTTAATTTCCCTGGTATAGACTGGAAAGTGCTTAGAGCTGGGGTTCTGGACGGGGAGGAATTTGTAAAATGCATACTGGAAGGTTCTTTGGAACAGTATGTAGATAGCCCGACTAGAGAAGGGGTCTAGATCTGGGAGATGAGCCCGGTCAGGTCGTCAAAGTTTCGGTAGGGGAACATGTGGCAAATAGTGACCACAACTCTGTTAACTTTAGGATAGTAATGGACAAGGATGAGTGCTGTCCTACGGGCAGGGTGCTAAATTGGGGGAAGGCTAACTATAGCCGAATTAGGCAGGAATTGGTGGATGTTGATTGGGAGAGGATGTTCGAGGGTAAGTCCACGTCTGGCATGTGGGAGTCTTTTAAGGGACAATTGATAAGGCTGCAGGATAGGCATGTGCCTATAAAAAGGAAAGATAGGAAAGGTAGGATTCGAGAGCCGTGGATAACCAGGGAAATTGAGGATCTGATTAAAATGAAAAGGGAGGCGTACGTTAAGTCCAGGCAACTGAAAACAGATGGAGCTCTGGAGGAATACAGAGAGAGTAGGAAAGAACTCAAACGGGGAGTTAGAAGGGCAAAAAGAGGTCACGAGATGTTCTTGGCAGGCAGGATTAAGGAGAATCCTATGGCATTCTATTCATACATTAGGAACAAAAGAGTTGTCAGGGAGAAAATCGGAACTCTCAGGGACAAAGGAGGGGAATTATGCTTAGAACCCAAGGGAATAGTGGAGATAGAAACATAGAAAACTACAGCACAAAACAGGCCCTTCGGCCCCACAAGTTGTGCCGAACATATCCCTACCTTTCAGGCCTACCTATAACCCTCCATCCTATTAAGTCCCATATACTCATCCAGGACTCTCTTAAAAGACCCTATTGAGTTTTCCTCCACCACCACTGACGGCAGCCGATTCCACTCGCCCACCACTCTCTGTGTGAAAAACTTCCCCCTAACATTTCCCCTGTACCTACCCCCCAGCACCTTAAACCTGTGTCCCCTCGTAGCAGCCATTTCCACCCTGGGAAAAAGCCTCTGAGAGTCCACCCGATCTATGCCTCTCAACATCTTATATACCTCTATTAGGTCTCCTCTCATCCTGCGTCTCTCCAAGGAGAAAAGACCGAGCTCCCTCAGCCTATCCTCATAAGGCATGTCACTCAATCAGGCAACATCCTTATAAATCTCCTCTGCACCCTTTCAATCTTTTCCCCATCCTTCCTCTAATGAGGCGACCAGAACTGAGCACAGTACTCCAAGTGGGGTCTGACGAGGGTCTTGTATAGCTCCTAAATGAATACTTTGCATCGGTATTCACGAAGGAGAGGGGCGTGCTAACCGGGAGTGTCTTGGACGGAGGTGTTGACCTGTTAGAGAAAATCTCCATTACAAGGGAGGAAGTGTTAGGTTTTTTAGGGAACATTAAAACTGACAAAGCCCCAGGGCCTGATGGCATCTATCCTAGACTGCTCAGGGAGACGAGAGATTAAATTGCTGGGCCTCTGATGGAAATCTTTGTCGCTTCTTTGGACACAGGTGAGGTCCCTGAGAATTGGAGGATAGCGAATGTGGTCCCATTGTTTAAGAAGGGTAGCAGGGATAACCAGGAAATTATAGGCAGGTGAGCTTGACGTCCGTGGTAGGGAAGTTGTTGGAGAGGATTCTTAGAGACAGGATGTATGTGCATTTAGAATGGAACAATCTCATTAGTGACAGACAGCATGGTTTTGTAAGAGGGAGGTCATGCCTTACAGATTTGGTGGAGTTTTTTGAGGAACTGACAAAAACGGTTGATGAAGGAAGGGCCGTGGATGTCGTCTATATGGATTTCAGTAAGGCATTTGACAAAGTCCCACGTGGCAGGTTGGCTAAGAAGGTTAAGGCTCATGGGATACAAGGAGAAGTGGCTAGATGGGTGGAGAACTGGCTTGGCCATAGGAGACAGAGGGTAGTGGTCGAAGGGTCTTTTTCCGTCTGGAGGTTTGTGACCAGTGGTGTTCTGCAGGGCTCTGTACTGGGGCCTCTGCTATTTGTGATATATATAAATGATTTGGAAGAAGGAGTAACTGGTGTCATCAGCAAGTTTGCGGATGACACAAAGATGGCTGGACTTGCGGATAGCGAAGAGCATTGTCGGGCAATACAGCAGGATATAGATAGGCTGGAAAATTGGGCGGAGAGGTGGCAGATGGAATTTAATCCGGATAAATGCGAAATGATGCATTTTGGAAGAAATAATGTAGGGAGGAGTTATACAATAAATGGCAGAGCCATCAAGAGTATAGAAACACAGAGGGACCTAGGCGTACAAGTCCACAAATCCTTGAAGATGGTGAAGAAGGCATATGGTATGCTTGCCTTTATAGGACGGGGTATAGAGTATAAAAGCTGGAGTCTGATGATGCAGCTGTATAGAACGCTGGTTAGGCCACATTTGGAGTACTGCGTCCAGTTCTGGTCACCGTACTACCAGAAGGACGTGGAGGCGTTGGAGAGAGTGCAGAGAAGGTTTACCAGGATGTTGCCTGGTATGGAGGGTCTTATCTACGAGGAGAGATTGGGTAAACTGGGCTTGTTCTCCCTGGAAAGACGGAGAATGAGGGGAGAGCTAATAGAGGTGTACAAGATTATGAAGGGTATAGATAGGGTGAACAGTGGGAAGCTTTTTCCCAGGTCGGAGGTGACGATCACGAGGGGTCACAGGCTCAAGGTGAGAGGGGTGAAGTATAACTCGGATATTAGAGGGATGTTTTTTACACAGAGAGTGGTGGGGGCCTGGAATGCGCTGCCAAGTAGGGTGGTGGAGGCAGACACGCTGACATCGTTTAAGACTTACCTGGATAGTCACATGAACAGCCTGGGAATGGAGGGATTCAAACGATTGGTCTAGTTGGACCAAGGAGCGGCACAGGCTTGGAGGGCCGAAGGGCCTGTTTCCTGTGCTGTACTGTTCTTTGTTCTTTGTGATGTTCTCCCTAATTAAAAACGCGACTCCTCCTCTCTTACCTCCTGTTCTAACTTTCCAATAGCATCTGTACCCTGGAACATTCAGCTGTCAGTCCTGCTCCTCCCTTAGATAGTTGTCACAAGTACATTACAGAGACTAGCATTTTTATATTCCAGATTTATTAATTGAACTGAAATGCCACCTGCGGCTGTGAGGAATTTGAACCTATGTCTCCAGAACATTAGCCAAGGTCTGTACTTTCTCTATATTTGTTTCATTGAGGGTTGCCATGCACATTTCATGTTTTTATGATTTATTGATTTTTAGGTGTCTCAAGAGGCTACTGAAGTGGAATTTATGATCCCTCATGTACAAATCGAACCTCTCTCCATACCCATGCTTCACAGGGACTTGGAATGTGACATTGCCTGTTCTTTCCAGGTTAGTCTGAGAATGTATTTAAATGGAGTAATGGTTTATATTTGTTACCTGCAGTGATTTAATCTTCATAGAATCATACAGTGCAGAAGAGGCCCTTCGGTCCATCGAGTCCGCACCTGAGAAACACCTGAACTCCCACCTAATCCCATCTGCCATCCATAACCCTGAATGTTATGATGTGCCAAGTGCTCATCCAGATACTTTTTAAAGGATGTGAGGCAATCCGCCTCTGCCACCCTCCCAGGCAGCACATTCCGGACTGTCACCACCCTCTGGGTAAAAAAAAGTTTTTCCTCACATCCCATCCCCTCCCCACCCCCCCAAACTTCCTGCCACTCACCCTGAACCTATGCCCCCTCGTGACTGACCCTACAACTAAGGGGAACAGCTGCTCCTTATCCACTCTGTCCATATCCCTCATAATCTTGTACACCTCGATTAGGTCGCCCCTCAGTCTTCTCTGCTCCAACAACCCAATCCAACCTCCCTTCATAACTCAAGTATTCCATCCCAGGCAGCATCCTGGTGAATCTCCACTGCATCCCCTCCAGTGCAATCACATCCATCCGATAATAAGACCATAAGACCATAAGACATAGGAGCGGAAGTAAGGCCATTCGGCCCATCGAGTCCACTCCACCATTCAATCATGGTTGATTTCAACTCCATTTACCCGCTCTCTCCCCATAGCCCTTAATTCCTCGAGAAATCAAGAATTTATCAATTTCTGTCTTGAAGACGCTCAACGTCTCGGCCTCCACAGCCCTCTGTGGCAATGAATTCCACAGACCCACCACTCTCTGGCTGAAGAAATTTCTCCTCATCTCTGTTCTAAAGTGACTCCCTTTTATTCTAAGGCTGTGCCCCCGCGTCCTAGTCTCCCCTGTTAATGGAAACAACTTCCCTACGTCCATCCTATCTAAGCCGTTCATTATCTTGTAAGTTTCTATCAGATCTCCCCTCAACCTCCTAAACTCCAATGAATATAATCCCACGATCCTCAGACGTTCATCGTATGTCAGGCCTACCATTCCTGGGATCATCCGTGTGAATCTCCGCTGGACCCGCTCCAGTGCCAGTATGTCCTTCCTGAGGTGTGGGGCCCAAAATTGCTCACAGTACTCCAAATGGGGCCTAACCAGTGCTTTATAAAGCCTCAGAAGTACATCCCTGCTTTTGTATTCCAAGCCTCTTGAGATAAATGACAACATTACATTTGCTTTCTTAATTACGGACTCAACCTGCAAGTTTACCTTTAGAGAATCCTGGACTAGGACTCCCAAGTCCCTTTGCACTTTAGCATTATGAATTTTGTCACCGTTTAGAAAATAGTCCATGCCTCTATTCTTTTTTCCAAAGTGTACAACCTCGCACTTGCCCACGTTGAATTTCATCAGCCACTTCTTGGACCACTCTCCTAAACTGTCTAAATCTTTCTGCAGCCTCCCCACCTCCTCAATACTACCTGCCCCTCCACCTATCTTTGTATCATCGGCAAACTTGGCCAGAATGCTCCCAGTCCCGTCATCTAGATCGTTAATATATAAAGAGAACAGCTGTGGCCCCAACACTGAACCCTGCGGGACACCACTTGTCACCGGTTGCCATTCTGAGAAAGAACCTTTTATCCCAACTCTCTGCCTTCTGTCTGACAGCCAATCGTCAATCCATGTTAGTACCTTGCCTCGAATACCATGGGCCCTTATTTTACTCAGCAGTCTCCCGTGAGGCACCTTGTCAAAGGCCTTTTGGAAGTCAAGATAGATAACATCCATTGGCTCTCCTTGGTCTAACCTATTTGTTATCTCTTCAAAGAACTCTAACAGGTTTGTCAGGCACGACCTCCCCTTACTAAATCCATGCTGACTTGTCTTAATCCGACCCTGCACTTCCAAGAATTTAGAAATCTCATCCTTAACGATGGATTCTAGAATTTTGCCAACAACTGAGGTTAGGCTAATTGGCCTATAATTTTCCATCTTTTTTCTTGTTCCCTTCTTGAACAGTGGGGTTACAACAGCGATTTTCCAATCCTCTGGGACTTTCCCTGACTCCAGTGACTTTTGAAAGATCATAACTAACGCCTCCACTATTTCTTCAGCTATCTCCTTTAGAACTCTAGGATGTAGCCCATCTGGGCCCGGAGATTTATCAATTTTCAGACCTTTTAGTTTCTCTAGCACTTTCTCCTTTGTGATGGCAACCATATTCAACTCTGCCCCCTGACTTTCCTGAATTGTTGGGATATTACTCATGTCTTCTACTGTGAAGACTGATGCAAAGTACTTATTAAGTTCCTCAGCTATTTCCTTGTCTCCCATCACTAGATTACCAGCGTCATTTTGGAGCGGCCCAATGTCTACTTTTGCCTCCCGTTTGTTTTTAATGTATTTAAAGAAACTTTTACTATCATTCCTAATGTTACTGGCTAGCCTACCTTCATATTTGATCCTCTCCTTCCTTATTTCTCTCTTTGTTATCCTCTGTTTGTTTTTATAGCCTTCCCAATAATGTGGCAACCAGAACTGCACACAGTGCTCCAGCTGTGACCTCACCAAAGTTCTATACAACTCCAACGTAACTTCCCTGCTTTTGTAATCTATACATTGTTTGATAAAGGCAAGTGTCCCATGTGCCTTTTTCACCACCCTACTAACATGCCCTTCCGCTTTCAGAGATCTGTGGACAAACACACCAAGGTCCCTTTGTTCCACAGAACTTCCTAGTGTCCTATCGTTCATTGAGTATTTTCTTGTCAAATTACTCTTTCCAAAGTGTATCACTCACACATTTCAGGGTTAAATATCGTGCTAAAATCTTGTTAATTATCTAAAAAAAACTGCATTTTAAAAAAAATTGGTAGCTGAATTCTGGAATACCTCTTGCTCCACCTTACATTTTTTTTAGATTGTATGAAGTAACTGATTTCAAAAGAGAAACCACTAAAGTTCCTTTTCTTTTCTATTCACTGAATAAGCAGCCAGTGATTCACCCAGTGGATGCATCTGTCAATGTTCTGATTGGAAATCAATCAATCTCTCGCAGCAGCTTACTTGAGACTGCTATCAATGAAGAGATGAGGCAGGAGCAGGACGTGGAAGAACATGTGATGGGGAAGGTCCAGAATTCTTTGCACATTTTAAGCAGTGCAAACCGGCGAAACACTGTGGCTCAGGTGCCTGCACACTTCAACAACCACACTGCTCCCTGTAAGTTTTTACCATAGTTAATGTAGCTTCAGTCAGTCCATGAATGTGAATCACCATATCTCAATGACCTGAGAGCGACCTCAATTTCTCTGGCTTTGTACTGGAGATCGGATAGAGCTCGGCTGCCTCAGAATAGCTGTATTTTGAGAAAAGACCAAAACCTGAAAATACGAGCTGACTTCTGAGATTCCAGAAACACTGGGGATAGATCCTGAGCTCTGAAAGCACTGGGGAAGGTTCCTGAGCTTTCCAACATTGTAGATTGATAGGGCATCGAGTGGCATGGTGAACGCAGGCTAGGCTTTCAGTACCCCAGTTCCTTGGCAGGGGGTTCTGGGGTCCAGCAGTTCAAGGAGAATGTGTTGTTCTACTTTTCACAGTTTATATCAATCACTTGAAGGAAGGGACCAAAGATCTGGTTGCTAAATTTGCTGATGACAAAGATACACAGAGAAGTAAGTTGTAAAGAGGACATAAGGAGGCTACTAAGGGATATAGTTGACTCAGTAAGTGAGCAAAAATCTGGCAAATGGAGTTGTGGTAACATGAGAAATTGTCCATTTTGACAGGAAGAATAATAAAGAAGTGTTTTATCTAAGTGGTGAGAGATTGCCGAGTGCAGAGGGATCTGGGTATCCTACTGCACAAATCACCAAAGGTTAGTACGCAGGTGCAGCAATTAGGAAAGCCAGTAGAATATTATAATTTATTCTGAGAGGAATTGAAGTAGAGAAATTATGCTTTAGTTATAAACCTAACCACATCTTTCAGACTGTGGGAGGAAACCGGAGCATCTGGAGGAAACCCACACAGACACGGGGAGAATGTGCAAACTCCACACAGACAGTCACCAAGCCAGGAATCAAACCCGTGTCCCTGGCGCTGTCAGGCACAGTGCTAGCCACTGTGCCACCCACGTAGATAGATTGGAGAAGCCACAACTGTTTTCCTTAAGAGAAGAGAAGGTTGGGAGGAGATTTGATGGAGGTGTTCAAAATCTTAAGGGGTCTGGACAGAGTAGATAGGGAGAAACTGTTCTCACTGGTGAAGGAATCGGGAACAAGAGAGCACAGATTTAAAGTAATTAGTAAAAGAAACAGAAATTGTATGAGAAACGTTTTTCTGCAGCAAGCAGTTATGGGTGTGCAATGCACTGCCTGAGAGTGTGGTGGAGGCGGGTTCAATTAAAGCATTCAAAAGGGAATAAGACTGTTATCTGTAAAGGAAGAATGTGCAGGGTTACGAGGAGAAGGTGGGGAAACGGTACTCATTCAGTAAACTGGTGCAGATGCAATGGGCTGAATAGCCGCCTCCTGCTCTGTAATGATTCTGTCAACCTGCTATAATCTTGTACACCTCTATCAAATCAGCTCTCAATCTCTTTTGTTCCAAGGAGATAGTGTTGTGACAATGTAATTGACTTTATGTTTGCAAAAGTCATGCATGTGTAGCAATGGGTATGGGATGTATGTGACTGGACTTGTTATTTGGGGTAGGGAGATCTGAACACTGCGACAAAGTGCAGCTGAAGTCTTTGACTTGCCATTGCAAAGGGCAGCAGCATTGACATACATTCCACTTTCCACAGGTATTGTCATCTCCTCACAGACCAATATCCCAGAAGGTGCATGTTCTGACAGCTGCCTAATGTCCTCATCCGATGATGAGTTCTGCTCCATAAACAGTAGCAGCCTTACAGACAAGGCAATGGTCCCACCGTTTGTGTACACCACTTCTGCAACTCCAATATTGCAGGCACAGAAGCATGGAACTGGGATCAATGATGCTCAGCTGCCGGTCACCTTCCAGGAGGGCCGAAGAGCCTCGGACACCTTACTAACTCCAGGTAAATCTGCAGCAAAGGTTCAGCTTTGCAACTTACCAGCTGGAAACGGAAAGTAACTTTTTGTGCGCAGTGAGCTAGTTGGGCTGACAGAGTTCTGTTGTTGGTTTTCCAGGTCTGAAGCCTTTCCGACAGCAACTGTGTAAAAGCGCCAGAGCAAAAGGGCTTAACAAAATCACCAGTTTTACTCGGCATGTCTGGAGGTCTCCATCCTTTATTGGGCCACGGAATCGACCATCTCAGCAGTGTCCTCCTAGCAGCCCACAGCAGGTCACTCCAAGCTACTCAAACATCATCTTTCAGTTGTGACCGTTTACCTGTTCAAACAGCAGCTGAGATTGTTACTGATATAATTGTGTTTGTGATTTAGGTGGCGAGTGTTTTTCCCAGTCTTGCTACTAGGATCTCTGCAGAAAGCAGGAATTTGCTGGAGGAAGTTTTGCACCAACAAAGGTGAGTCTCAAGTAAAGGCCAAGAGAAACTGCCCAATCCTGTTAAATAAAGCTCAAGTTTACTAGGTTGGAGTTCAGAGATATAAATGTAATCAGTTAGAGAGCAGCTACTGCCCAAGAGAAAAAAATTCCAAGAATGTTTGGGAATTGGAAAAAGTTCAGGAAATGCAAAGGGGTCAGTTGGTAGAAATTGAACAAAAGTGGTCCAATAATAGCAGAAATTAATTTATAAACTATAAATCTCTGGGTTCTCACTTCTGATCACAGTCTGGTGAGTGCAGCCAGATAGGAATAGTTGTGCCTATTGACTGTGACTCTCATTTCACAGTCCAATAGCCCAATTTTCTAAATATTTCAAACCATGTCTGTGTGGGAGGCTAACATGGACCTGTGGATGTTGCTACTTTTAGGGTTGAGTGGGAGAAGGTTTTGATTCAGAATTTGAACTTCTGTTGGTCAGATGGGATTGTGAAAGCATTCTGAATCGCCTACCTAATTCCTCATTTCCATTTTTTGCAGAAAGCTACAGCTGCGATATCTGAACAGTTCCCAGCCCAAATGTTTTGTACAACCCAAATCCGTCAAGACTCCTGTGTTCCACAGTGTAGTGGAAACAGCAGATGGTTTTAAAACTGCACATCTAACTCCTTCTTTCCTTCTGTCTGATGTTACACATACAGACTCTGAGACAGTCCACAGGGCTCAGCCACAGCTGCACTACTTACTGGGTGTCAACCTGTCGCAGCCTTTTCCCTGCACCGGCCCTTTGGATTTACACCCCACAGTCTCTGAGTTCCTCCAACAAACTCTGTTCTCATCACCAGAGCAGAGCAGGGGATTGGGAGTGGATTGTGAAACATTGGCTCTCACACCAGCATTAACCTGCTCTGCCATATGAAATCTCAACTCTGCAGCCCCTCGAGCAATAAAACTTACAGTTTGTACTATTGTGATAAATAGCTGCACTCAACAAAACGCAATCAACGGTGTGAATTCTCCCAGTCTGTTATTTCTAAAGTGTTCCTGTGTCTGGAAAACTTCAATAACCAAAGGCTCATTCCACTCCCCCATCAATGTTTATAAGCTGCAATCAAAAGGCATAAGTCACTTTAATCATCGATTCACATCAAAACTAAACTCAGGCCTGTTCAAGGAAGCATCATAACATCTCTGTCCAATCAGCAGGTGAGATGATTTATTGGTCAGAATTACCTCAAACATAGTCATGTTGCTGCTGTACAGAGAAACTTGCTCTGATTAGCTGGGACTGAGCAACGTCTCACACTGCCGTGAATATCACAATTCCAACCATCAATCTGTCTTTTCATGAAGTGAAGTTGCTGAATTTCTGGACAAATGAACCATCATCATCTGCCTGAATCCTGGGATTTCGCAGCTAAGCATTCTTAGCAACTGGCAAATCCAGTCATCTACAAAAGCGGATCCTTGTATTCCTGGAATTGTTTGATGGCTATGCACAAGTTCTGAAATTCCAGCGATTACACTGGATTTATCAGGAAATCTATTGGTGTAAAGAATCCCGAGGAAACTGGTATTCTGCTGCTTGTTTTTTTATTATCTGGGTCCAAATAGGAATAAATCCACTTTGGGGATTGTGCAATAATCTGTTCCAATTTATATGTGTTGGAAAGAGAAATGAACAATTTATTTAAATGTTAGTAAAGTCCTGGAATATGATTAAAAGCCAGTTGTATTTGTTCCACATTTGTGATTGAATTTCCAGATGAATCCATTCCTTCATTTCTGTAATTTTGTGTTAAAAGGCCCCAGTTTTTCCAGGCTCAGCCTGATTTGAGTATTTGGCTCCCCTGCATTTCAGTAACTGATGTTTACTGTATTTTCTAATTGAGAGAAACAAATTAATATCAAAGCCCTTTCCGAAAAAGTCACTTACACATTTATCTACACTACTACAAACAGGGCAGAGAAGGCAATTCTGCCGATTAACTTTCAGTGACTAGACTAGAAGGCAGCCTTGCCTCGCCGCACTAACAGTCAACTCTCTAATGCCACCTGGACTGTGGTTTTCTTACTGCTGGGCAGAATTAAAAGGTCAACCCTGTTTATTTCAGCCTCCTAATGCCCAGGATGAGCGTTGCCTCCCTCACTGAACTGAGCCAGTTTCTCCTGAGGGTCTCGCAAATATGTGCAAATAGAGGATAGTGAATCCCTGACTTGCAATAGCAGACCAGTAAAGCAGAACCGCCTTGTCCAGAACTCCCTCGCTGAGCGCTATAGCACAGGAGTGGTGGTGGCATAGTGGTATTGCCATTAGCCTATAATCCAAAGACCCAGGGTAACTCTCTGGGGACCCGAGTTCAAATCTCACTTATGGCAGATAGCAGAATTTCAAATCAATAAAAATCTGGAATTAAAAGTAGTCATGGCCATTGTCCATGGCTGTAAAACCCATCCTACACAGTTCTTGAGGAGACCAGGTTCCATCTTCACATTGAGGATACCTTCCATTATCTTGTGTGGCATTATCACTGTGCTAAATGGGATAAATTTGAACAAATACAGAAGACTCAAGACTGGGCATCCAAGAGGTGCTGGGGACCATCAGCAGCACAACCTGTAACCGCATGGCCTGGCATATCCCCTACCCTACCATTATCACCAAGCCAGGGGATCAACCCTGCTTCAATGGAGAGTCATGATGTGGAGATGCCGGCGTTGGACTGGGGTAAACACAGTGAGAAGTTTAACAACACCAGGTTAAAGTCCAACAGGTTTATTTGGTAGCAAAAGCCACACAAGCTTTCGAGGCTCTGAGCCCCTTCTTCAGGTTGGAGAGTGCAGGAGAGTGCAGGAGGACATGCCAGGCATAGCACCAGCCATACCTAAACATGAGGTGTCAACTTGATGAAACTCCAAATTACTTGCATGCCAAACAGCATAAACAGCAAGTGATAGACGAAGGTAAGTAATCCCACAACCAACGGATCATGTCTAAGCTTTGCAGTCCTTCCACATCCAGTCGAGCATGGTGGTGGACAATTAAACAACTCACTGGAGGAGGTGGCTCCACAAATATCCCCATCCTCAATGATGGAGGAGCCCAGCACATCAGAGCAAAAGATAAGGCTGAAGTATTCGCAGTAATCTTCAGCCAGAAGGGCCGAGTGGATGATCCATCTCGGCCTCCTCCAGTAGTCCCCAGCATCTCATATGTCTGTTGTCAGCCAATTTGATTCGCTCCACGTGATATGGGTGGCACGGTAGCACAGTGGTTAGCACTGCTGCTTCACAACTCCAGGGACCTGGGTTCGATTCCCGGCTTGGGTCACTGTGTGGAGTTTGCACATTCTCCTCGTGTCTACGTGGGTTTCCTCCGGGTGCTCCGGTTTCCTCCCACAGTCCAAAGATGTGCGGGTTAGGTTGATTGGCCATACTAAAATTGCCCCTTAGTGTCCTAAAATGCGTAGATTAGAGGGATTAGTGAGTAAAATATGTCGGGATACGGGGGTAGGGCCTGGGTGGGATTGTGGTCGGTGCAGACTCGATGGGCCGAATGGCCTCTTTCTGTACTGTAGGGATTCTATGATCTTCTATGATCTGCCATATCAAGAAACAGCTGAAGGCACTGGATACTGCAAAGACGATGGGCCCCTGACAATATTCCAGCAATTATTTTGAAATGTTCCAGAAATTGCCACACCCTAGCCAAGCTGTTCCAACACCACTACTAAAACTTCGGCAATGTTCCAAATATGTCCAGTACACAAAAAAATAGGACAAATCCAACCCAGCCAATCACCACCAATCTACTCTTGATCATTTTGTGGGGCCTGTATGGGTTGTACCTGAACTGGAGTGGCACCAATACTCTGGGTGGGAGGTTTGCAAGTACTGTTCGGGAGAGTTTAAACTAGTGTGGCAGGAGGGTGGGAACCGGAACAGCAGGGCAGTAAGTGTAGGGACTGGGGAAAAAAGACTGAGATAAACATAGCACAGAGTAAGAGCAGGCAGAGAGAAGCCATGGGGCTCAGTGGGACTGGAGTGCATTTAGTTCAATGAGGGAGGAGTTGGCAAAGATAGACTGGGAGCAAAAACGTTATACGGTGGGACAATTGAGGAACCGTGGAGGACTTTCAAAGCGATCTTTCACAGTGCTCAGCAAAAGTATATACCAGTGATAAGGAAGGACTGTAGAAAAAGAGATAATCAGCCATGGATATCTAAGGAAATAAAGGAGGGTATCAAATTGAAAGAAAATGCATACAAAGTGGGAAACAAGAGGATTGGGAAATTTTTAAATGTCAACAGAAAGCCACGAGAAAAGCTATAAAGAAAAGTAAGATGGATTATGAGAGTAAACTCACAGGGCTTAGGCAGAAAGGGCGAGCAGGGGTGAGTTTAATTCATTTTTGCACTTTCTACCTGGTACTGGCAAGGTATCTAGAGGGGATGGGTGTGCAGGCAGTGCTATGTTCCTCTTGCACTATGTTTGAGGTGAGGGACGACGACAGTGTCCCTGCTGATTACACCTGTGGGAAGTGCACCCATCTGCAGCTCCTCCAAAACCGTGTTAGGGAACTGGAGCTGGAGTTGGATGAATTTAGGATCATCAGGGACGCAGAGATGGCCATAGACACAAGCTTTAGGGATACAGTTACTCCGAGGATTGAAAACAGATGGGTGACGGTGAGAGGGGCTGGGAGGAAGCAGTCCGTGCAGGGATCCCCTGTGGTCGTTCCCCTTAGCAACAAGTATTCCGCTTTGGATACGGTTGAGGGGGATGACATACCAGTGGTGAGCCGCAGTGAGAGGATCTCCAGCACTGTGTCCGTCTCTGTGGCTCGGGAGGGTAAGGGGCAGAGCGGGAGGGCAATAGTTATTGGGGACTCGTTAGTTAGAGGGATAGATAGGAGGTTCTGTGGCAGCAAAAGAGACTCACGGATGGTATGTTGCCTACCGGATGCCAAGGTCCATGACGTCTCAGACCGTGTTTTCCAGATTCTGAAGGGGGAGGGGAAACAGTCACAAGTCGTGGTACACATTGAACATAGAACATAGAACAGTACAGCACAGAACAGGCCCTTCGGCCCACGATGTTGTGCCGACCTTCATCTGAAACCAAGATCAAGCTATCCCACTCCCTACCATCCTGGTGTGCTCCATGTGCCTATCCAATAACCGCTTAAATGTTCCTAAAGTGTCTGACTCCACTATCACTGCAGGCAGTCCATTCCACACCCCAACCACTCTCTGCGTGAAGAACCTACCTCTGATATCCTTCCTATATCTCCCACCATGAACCCTATAGTTATGCCCCCTTGTAATAGCTCCATCCACCCGAGGAAATAGTCTTTGAACGTTCACTCGATCTATCCCCTTCATCATTTTATAAACCTCTATTAAGTCTCCCCTCAATCTCCTCCGCTCCAGAGAGAACAGCCCCAGCTCCCTCAACCTTTCCTCATAAGACCGACACTCCAAACCAGGCAGCATCCTGGTAAATCTCCTCTGCACTCTCTCCAGCGCTTCCACATCCTTCTTATAGTGAGGTGACCAGAACTGCACGCAATATTCCAAATGTGGTCTCACCAAGGTCCTGTACAGTTGCAGCATAACCCCACGGCTCTTAAACTCCAACCCCCTGTTAATAAAAGCTAACACACTATATGCCTTCTTCACAGCTCTATCCACTTGAGTGGCAACCTTTAGAGATCTGTGGATATGGACCCCAAGATCTCTCTGTTCCTCCACAGTCTTCAGAACCCTACCTTTGACCCTGTAATCCACATTTAAATTTGTCCGACCAAAATGAATCACCTCACATTTATCAGGGTTAAACTCCATTTGCCATTTTTCAGCCCAGCTTTGCATCCTATCTATGACTCTTTGCAGCCTACAACACCCCTCCACCTCATCCACTACTCCACCAATCTTGGTGTCATCAGCAAATTTACTGATCCACCCTTCAGCCCCCTCCTCTAAGTCATTAATAAAAATCACAAAGAGCAGAGGACCAAGCACCGATCCCTGCGGCACTCCGCTAGCAACCTGCCTCCAGTCTGAAAATTTTCCATCCACCACCACCCTCTGTCTTCGATCAGATAGCCAGTTACCTATCCAATCGGCCAACTTTCCCTCTATCCCACACCTCCTTACTTTCATCATAAGCCGACCATGGGGGACCTTATCAAACGCCTTACTAAAATCCATGTATATGACATCAACCGCCCTACCTTCATCAACACACCTAGTTACCTCCTCAAAAAATTCTATCAAATTTGTGAGGCACGATTTGCCCTTCACAAATCCGTGCTGACTATCCCGGATTAATCCGCATCTTTCTAAATGGTCGTAAATCCCATCCCTAAGGACCTTTTCCATCAATTTACCAACCACCGAAGTCAGACTAACCGGTCTATAATTACCAGGGTCATTTCTATTCCCTTTCTTAAACAGAGGAACAACATTTGCCACTCTCCAGTCCTCTGGCACCATTGGTACCAATGACATAGGTAAGAGAAGGGACGGGGATTTAAAGCAGGAATTTCTGGAGCTGGGCTGGAAGCTGAGAGCCAAGACAAAACATGTGGTCATCTCTGGTACGTTGCCGGTGCCACGTGATAGCGAGTTGAGGAACAGGGAGAGAGTGCAGTTAAACATGTGGTTGCAGGGATGGTGTTGGAGGGAGGGTTTCAGATACGTGGATAATTGGAACACATTCTGGGGAAGGTGGGACCTGTACAAACAGGACGGGGTGCACCTGAACCAGAGGGGCACCAATATCCTGGGAGGGAAATTTGTTACGGTTCTTCAGGGGGGTTTAAACTAATAAGTCAGGGGAGTGGGAAAAGGAGTTGTAGTCCAGAAGTCAGTGAGGGTGGTGAGGTATTGGGGAAGGTATCAGGGTCAAGGGTGGGTACCGGTAGACAGGAAGGTGGGTTGAAGTGTGTCTACTTCAATGCAAGGAGCATCCGGAACAAGGTAGATGAACTTGGGGCGTGGATTGGTACTTGGGACTACGATGTTGTGGCCATTACGGAGACGTGGGTAGAACAAGGACAGGAATGGTTGTTGGACGTTCCGGGGTATAGATGTTTCACTAAGTGTAGGGAATCTGGTAAAAGAGGTGGAGGAGTGGCATTGTTAATCAAGGATAGTTTAACGGCTGCGGAAAGGCACTTCGAGGGGGATCTGCACACTGAGGTAATATGGGCTGAGGTTAGAAATAGGAAAGGAGCGGTCACGTTGTTAGGAGTTTACTATAGGCCCCCAAATAGTAATAGAGATGTGGAGGAAGAAATTGCTAAGCAGATTATGGATATGTGTGGGGGTCACAGGGTAGTTGTCATGGGGGACTTTAACTTTCCAAATATTGATTGGAACCTTTGTAGGTCAAATAGTTCGGATGGAGCAGTTTTTGTGCAGTGTGTGCAGGAGGGTTTCCTGACACAATATGTGGATAGGCCGACAAGAGGTGAGGCCACATTGGATTTGGTACTGGGAAATGAACCGGGCCAAGTGTTAGGTTTGGTTGTGGGAGAGCACTTTGGAGATAGTGACCACAATTCGGTGTCTTTTGTTATTGCAATGGAGAGGGATAGGGCCGTACGGCAGGGCAAGGTTTACAATTGAGGGAGAGGTAATTATGATGCGATTAGGCAAGAATTAGGGGGCATAAGTTGGGAACAGAAACTGTCAGAGAAAGGAACTAATGAAAAGTGGAACTTTTTCAAGGAACAAATACTGGATGTCCTTGATAGGTATGTCCCTGTCAGGCAGGGAGGAAATGGCCAAGTGAGGGAACCATGGTTCACGAAAGAGGTGGAATGTCTTGTGAAAAGGAAGAGGGAAGCTTATGTAGGGATGAGGAAACAAGGTTCAGATGGCTCGATTGAGGGTTACAAGTTAGCAAGGAATGAGCTGAAAAAGGGGCTTAGGAGAGCTAGGAGGGGACACGAGAAGTCCTTGGCGGGTCGGATCAAGGAAAACCCCAAGGCTTGTCACTCTTATGTGAGGAATAAAAGAATGACAAGGGTGAGGTTAGGGCCGGTCAAGGACAGTCGTGGGAACTTGTGTATGGAGTCAGTAGAGATAGGCGAGGTGATGAATGAATACTTTTCTTCAGTGTTCACCAAGGAGAGGGGCCATGTTTTTGAGGAAGAGAAGGTGTTACAGGCTAATAGGCTGGAGGAATTAGATGTTCGGAGGGAGGATGTCCTGGCAGTTTTGAATAAACTGAAGGTCGATAAGTCCCCTGGGCCTGATGAAATGTATCCTCGGATTCTTTGGGAGGCAAGGGATGAGATTGCAGAGCCTTTGGCTTTGATCTTTGGGTCCTCGCTGTCCACGGGGATGGTGCCAGAGGACTGGAGAATGGCGAATGTTGTTCCTCTGTTTAAGAAAGGGAATAGAAATGACCCTGGTAATTATAGACCGGTTAGTCTTACTTCGGTGGTTGGTAAATTGATGGAAAAGGTCCTTAGAGATGGGATTTACGACCATTTAGAAAGATGCGGATTAATCCGGGATAGTCAGCACGGATTCATGAAGGGCAAGTCGTGCCTCACAAATTTGATAGAATTTTTTGAGGAGGTAACTAAGTGTGTTAATGAAGGTAGGGCAGTTGATGTCATATACATGGATTTTAGTAAGGCTTTTGATAAGGTCCCCCATGGTCGGCTTATGATGAAAGTGAGGAGGTGTGGGATAGAGGGAAAGTTGGCCGATTGGATAGGTAACTGGCTATCTGATCGAAGACAGAGGGTGGTGGTCGATGGAAAATTTTCGGATTGGAGGCAGGTTGCTAGCGGTGTGCCGCAGGGATCAGTGCTTGGTCCTCTGCTCTTTGTGATTTTTATTAATGACTTAGAGGAGGGGGCTGAAGGGTGGATCAGTAAATTTGCTGATGACACCAAGATTGGTGGAGTAGTGGATGAGGTGGAGGGCTGTTGTAGGCTGCAAAGAGACATAGATAGGATGCAAAGCTGGGCTGAAAAATGGCAAATGGAGTTTAACCCTGATAAATGTGAGGTGATTCATTTTGGTTGGACAAATTTAAATGTGGATTACAGGGTCAAAGGTAGGGTTCTGAAGACTGTGGAGGAACAGAGAGATCTTGGGGTTCATATCCACAGATCTCTAAAGGTTGCCACTCAAGTGGATAGAGTTGTGAAGAAGGCCTATAGTGTGTTAGCTTTTATTAACAGGGGGTTGGAGTTTAGGAGCCGTGGGGTTATGCTGCAACTGTACAGGACCTTGGTGAGACCACATTTGGAATATTGTGTGCAGTTCTGGTCACCTCACGATAAGAAGGATGTGGAAGCGCTGGAGAGAGTGCAGAGGAGATTTGCCAGGATGCTGCCTGGTTTGGAGGGTAGGTCTTATGAGGAAAGGTTGCGGGAGCTAGGGCTGCTCTCTCTGGAGCGGAGGAGGCTGAGGGGAGACTTAATAGAGGTTTATAAAATGATGAAGCGGATAGATAGAGTGAACGTTCAAAGACTATTTCCTCGGGTGGATGGAGCTATTACAAGGGGCATAACTATAGGGTTCGTGGCGGGAGATACAGGAAGGATATCAGAGGTAGGTTCTTTACGCAGAGAGTGGTTGGGGTGTGGAATGGACTGCCTGCAGTGATAGTGGAGTCAGACACTTTAGAAACATTTAAGCGGTTATTGGATAGGCACATGGAGCACACCAGGATGATAGGGAGTGGGATAGCTTGATCTTGGTTTCAGATAAAGCTCGGCACAACATCGTGGGCCGAAGGGCCTGTTCTGTGCTGTACTGTTCTATGTTCTAAACTAGCTCAGAATATAAAAACAGAGCAAAAGTTTCTACAAATATATAAAAAGAGTGGCTAAAGTAAACATTGGTCCTTTAGAGGGTGAGAAGGGGGATGTAATAACTGGAAATGAGAAAATGGCCGAGGCACTGAACAGGTATTTTGTGTCGGTCTTCACCGTGGAAGACACAAAACATACCAAAAATTGATGACAGGAAGGCTATGGCAGGTGAGGACCTAGAAACTATCATTACCACAAAAGAGGTAGTGTTGGGCAAGCTAATGGGGCTAAAGGTAGACAAGTCTCCTGGCCCTGATGGAATGCATCCCAGGGCACTAAAAGACATAGCGGGGGAAATAGCAAATGCACTTGTGGTAATTTACCAAAATTCGCTGGTCTCTGGGCAGTCCCAGCAGATTGGAAAACAGCAAATGTGACGCCACTGTTTAAAAAAGGAGGGAGACAAAAGGCGGGTAACTATAGGCCGGTTAGCTTAATTTCAGTAGTAGGGAAAATGCTTGAATCTATCATCAAGGCAGAAACAGCGAGGCATCTGGATATAAATTGTCACATGGGTTCATGAAGGGCAGGTCATGTTTAACTAATATCTTTGAAAACATTACGAGTGCAGTGGACAATAGGGAGCCTGTGGATGTGGTGTATCTGAATTTCCAGAAGACATTGGACAAGGTGCCGCACCAAAGACTACTGCAAAAGATAAAGGTGCACAGTGCTACAGGTAATGTATTAGCATGGATACAGGATTGATTAGCTAACAGCAAAGAGTGGGGATAAATGGGTGTTTTTCTGGTTGGCGATCAGTGACTAGTAGTGTGCTTCAGGGATCAGTGTTGGGACCACAATTGTTTACAATTTACATAGATGTTTTGGAGTTGGGGACGAAGTGTAGTGTGTCAAAGTTCACAGATGACACTAAGATGAGTGGCAGAGCAAAGTGTGCAGAGGACACAAAGTCTGCAAAGGGATATAAATAGTCTAAGTGAGTGGGCAAGGGTATGGCAGATGGAGTACAATGTTGATAAATGTGAGGTCATCCATTTTGGTAGGAATAACAACAAAATGGACTATTATTTAAATGGTAGAAAATTGCAGCATGCTGCTGTGCACAGGGACCTGGGTGTCCTTGTGCATGAATCGCGAAAGATTGATTTGCAGGTGCAGCAGGTAATTAAGAAGGCAAATGGAATTTTGTCCTTCATTGCTAGAGGGATGGAGTTTAAAAACAACGGGGTTATGTTGCAGCTGTATAAGGTGCTGGTGAGGCCACACCTGGAGTACTGTGTACAGTTTTGGTCTCCTCACTTGAGAAAGGATATACTGGCACTGGAAGGGGTGCAAAGGAGATTCACTAGGTTGATTCCAGAGTTGAGAGGGTTGGCTAATGAGGAGAGACTGAGTAGACTGGGGCTATACTCATTGGAATTCAGAAGAATGAGGGGGGATCTTATAGAAACATATAAAAATATAAAGGGAATAGATAAGATAGAAACAGGGGGTTTGTTTCCACTGGCAAGTGAAACTAGAACTAGGGGGCATAGCCTCAAAATAAGGGGGAACAGATTTAGGACTGAGTTGAGGAGGAAATTTTTCACCCAAAGGGTAGTGAATCTGGAATTCCCTGCCCAGTGAAGCAGTTGAGGCTACCTCATTGAATGTCTTTAAGGCAAAGATAGATTTTTGAACAGTAAAGGAATTAAGGGTTATGGTGAGCGGGCGGGTAAGTGGAGCTGAGTCCACAAAAAGATCAGCCATGATCTTATTGAATGGCAGAGCAGGCTCGAGGGGTCAAATGGCCTACTGCTGCTCTTGGTTCTTATGTTCTTATCAATGCAAGAAGTATAACAGATAAAACAGATGAACTGAGAGCCTGGATTACTGCATGGAATTATGATGTTATTGCAATTATGGAGTCATGGTTAAAGGTGGGACAGGATTGGCAGCTTAACATTCTAGGATACCGTTATTTTAGATGGGACAGAAGGGAAAACAAAAGGGGTGGGTGGAGGAGTTGCATTGCTGATTAGGAAGCAGATCACAGCTGTGTTGAGGGAGGACACATTGGAGGGATCTTGTCGTGAGGCTTTATGGGTGGAGCTCAGGAATAGGAAGGGTGAAATCACAATGTTGGGAGTGTACTACAGACCTCCCAACAGCCCACAGGAGACAGAGGAGCTGTTGTGTAGTCAGATACTGGAAAGGTGTGAAAAAAGCAGGGTAGTTGTGGTGGGTGATTTTAACTTCCCCCATATTGACTGGGAGTCCCTTACAGCCAGGGGCTCAGATAGAGAGCAGTTTGTTAGGTGTGTTCAGGAGGGCTTTTTGATACAGTATGTTGACAATCGAACCAGGGAGGGAGCCACACTAGACTTGGTATTGGGGAATGAGCCAGGCCAGGTGATCGATGTTTCAGTGGGGGAGCATTTTGAGCTTAGCAACCATAATTCCATAAGACTTCGGGTAGTCATGGATAAGGACAAGAGCGGCCCTCGGGTGACAGTTCTTAATTGGGCGAGGGGCAATGTAGACGGAGGCTTTCTCTCGAGGCTATGTATAGCTAAAAAGCTAATGCAAAGACTCACAATGCAGTGTACTGAAGTTGAAGACGTGACTTTATTTAACCAAACGATCGAATGGGAGAATGATGTGAGGAAGCTCTGCATTCAAGGTACAGAATGTGGGCAGCAGGATATCATTCTGAAGAACAATGCCCCTGTGAGGGCAATTATACATTCCTAAAATCATATTACCCACCTTTCTGGTGGGCAATATCCAGTAAACATTAATACAAATCAGTCAATAATCATCCTGTCATTAACTCCAGCCAATAACAATACACATCCTGACCTCATGGGATTTTATTTGTTATTAAATTACGGATGTTACCTCCCTTCTGTTGCCCAGCAATATGGGACGCTGGACAGTGAAACGGGAGAATGATTCCCACCGAATTGAATCTACGTGACCCTCGTCCGACCCTGAGAAATTCTTCATGTCTGCTCGCCACCTGCATTATCTCTCAGAGTTGTATGACGCTATCCATAAGGCTAGCATTGGTAGCCATCTACCAATGGCGGATGGAGTTTAATGCGGAGAAGTGTGAGGTAATTCACTTTGGTAGGAATAACAGATGTGTTGAGTATAGGGCTAACGGGAGGACTTTGAATAGTGTGGAGGAGCAGAGGGATCTAGGTGTATGTGTGCATAGATCCCTGAAAGTTGGGAATCAAGTAGATAAGGTTGTTAAGAAGGCATATGGTGTCTTGGCGTTTATTGGTAGGGGGATTGAATTTAGGAGTCGTAGCGTTATGTTGCAACTGTACACAACTCTGGTGCGGCCGCACTTGGAGTACTGTGTGCAGTTCTGGTCCCCACATTACAGGAAGAATGTGGAGGCTTTGGAGAGGGTGCAGAGGAGGTTTACCAGGATGTTGCCTGGTATGGAGGGGAAATCCTATGAGGAGAGGCTGAGGGATTTGGGATTGTTTTCGCTGGAAAGGCGGCGGCTAAGAGGGGATCTTATTGAAACATATAAGATGATTAGAGGTTTAGATAGGGTGGATAGTGATAGCCTTTTTCCTCTGATGGAGAAATCCAGCACGAGGGGGCATGGCTTTAAATTGAGGGGGGGTAGTTATAGAACCGATGTCAGGGGTAGGTTCTTTACCCAGAGGGTGGTGAGGGATTGGAATGCCCTGCCAGCATCAGTAGTAAATGCGCCTAGTTTGGGGGCGTTTAAGAGATCCGTAGATAGGTTCATGGACGAAAAGAAATTGGTTTAGGTTGGAGGGTCACAGTTTTTTTTTTAACTGGTCGGTGCAACATCGTGGGCCGAAGGGCCTGTTCTGCGCTGTAATGTTCTATGTTCTATGTTCTATCTTGTTCCCGACCACTGCTGATAACATCACTGCTTTCAGTGAATCTATTGTTCCTTCCCTCTCTCTGTATTTTGTCACTGACTGAAGTTTCACAAAATGTAACCAAAAGCAAAACACATCCATCTTGTAAATTCAAAATACATATTTTAAATGAGAAATATTTGTTAATTATGCAGAGCTGTCTTCTATGGCAACAGCCCTGGCTGGCTGACATTCCCATAGTCCAAGACCATTAATTCTGAAGTTAGTGTTGTGTTAGTGTTCCTGAATCAATGGTTATGTGTTTATTAGCCTAATTCACCCTCCGACATCAGTGCCCGCCTTTTGACCGCTGGCCAAGGACCAACTAAGACCACAAAATGGATGTATCTAAGTAACTAATCTTAGTCCTTACTAAGCATTTCGACTTTCAGAATCTCTTCTTCCTTACCCTACCTGCCATCACTGATGCTGTTCCTCTTGTGGACTTAGAAAGTTGTGCATTTCCATATTTGATCAGGTATACAATTACAACTAACACTGTGTTTCCTGAGGAAGATGCTGAATCTTTGATTCAGTATGAGAAAAAATGGAAATGCATACATTCATTATAAAAATTGCCATAATTCTCCTTTCACACACGTTTCGACCATTGGTCGTTGTTAAACGAACAAAATTCAATTATACCGTGCATTACAATCACGGTACACTTGATGTGGTCTTCTTGTCATCAATGTTCCGCAGGGCTCTGTATTGGGACCTCTGCTGTTTGTGATTTATATAAACGATCTGGAAGAAGGTGTAACTGGGGTGATCAGTAAGTTTGCGGACGACACAAAAATAGCTGGACTTGCAGATAGTGAGGAACATTGTCAGAAGCTACAGAAGGATATAGATAGGCTGGAAATTTGGGCAAAGAAATGGCAGATGGAGTTCAATCCAGATAAATGCAAAGTGATGCATTTTGGTAGAACTAATGTAGGGGGGGCTATACGATAAATGGCAGAACCATAAAGGGTGTAGATACGCAGAGGGACCTGGGTGTGCAAGTCCACAGATCCTTGAAGGTGACATCACAGGTGGAGAAGGTAGTGAATAAGGCATATGGCATGCTTGCCTTTATAGGACGGGGCATAGAGTATAAACGTTGGGGTCTGATGTTGCAGTTGTATAGAATGTTGGTTCGTTCGCATTTGGAATACTGCGCCCAGTTCTGGTCGCCACACTACCAGAAGGACGTGGAGGCTTTAGAGAGAGTGCAGAGGAGGTTTACCAGGATGTTGCCTGGTATGGCAGGACTTAGTTATGAGGAGAGATTGGGTAAACCGGGGTTGTTCTCACTGGAAAGACGGAGGATGAGGGATGACCTAATAGAGGTGTATAAAATTATGAAAGGCATAGATAGGGTGAACGGTGGGAAGCTTTTTCCCAGGTCGGTGGTGATGTTCACGAGGGGTCATAGGTTCAAGGTGAGGGGGGGGAGGTTTAACACGGATATCAGAAGGACATATTTTACACAGAGGGTGGTGGGGGCCTGGAATGCGCTGCCGGGCAAGGTGGTGGAGGCGGACACGCTGGGAACGTTTAAGACTTATCTAGATAGCCACATGAACGGAGTGGGAATGGAGGGATACAAAAGAATGTTCTAGTTTGGACCAGGGAGCGGCGCGGGCTTGGAGGGCCGAAGGGCCTGTTCCTGTGCTGTATTGTTCTTTGTTCTTTGTTCTTGTTCAATTGTTTCCTTCCTGTATGTAACCGCCTGCTGACCACTATATTTAAATATTCAATCAACAGGATCCCGAATTCCTAGCGGTTGATGTTGATTTGGCTAATTCCCTGTTTACCCATAAATGTCAGTACTGTAATCGGAATATCAAAAATAAATTTAATAACAAATGTAATTAACAGACATAAAACAGTGAGCTCCGATCTCTAACCGTTGTGGCCCATCCGTTGGTGCACACATGGGGAAACATCCTCAGTAACACATTTGTAGATACTGTTCCAGTTGGATTGTATAGTCCCCACCAGTTACTCACGACCCCCACACACAGTCCAGGAGAGACACACGTGTGGAAGATGATGCCGCAGGAGGCAGAGGTGCCGCGAGCTATCCGTGCAGCAATGTAGGTCGAGTGCGCTGAATGCTGTCCTCCTCGACGGTAATGAAAAGAACAGGCAGGGGAACGCCTGGCTGCCTCTCACTCCAAACCGAATTCTCACTACCTGGAAAAAGCTCTCTCTCTGCACACTCCCTCTTCAGCTCTGCCTCTTCAGCTCTCTCCCTCTTCAGCTCTGCAGCTGCTTCACTTCCTGGCGCCTTTTTTTCCTCCCGCCCCCAGAGCAATCCCATTGGCCCAGCCCACATCACTCAACCAACAGCATCCTGTTCACAGCACCCGCCCGGCAAACAGGACACTGAAACCCACAAGGGACAAAGAACACTGGTAAATGTCTTCCCCACAAATTTTCCTCAGTCCCTTACATGTAGAATTGCCTTGGCTCGACTGTTCTTTAATATCCTGTTCATCCGCTCTACCATTCCTGAACTCTGGGGGGGGGGTGGTATGGTATGTGAAATATTTGCTTTATTCCCAAAATTTTACAGGCTTCTCTTAAAACTTTCCCGATGAAGTGGGTTTTCTGATCTGAATCTAATGAATAGGCATACCCAACCTGGATATTATCTCATTTTCTAATATCAAAGCCACTGTTTTGACTGTAGCATCTCTGCATGGGAATGCCTCTGCCCACTGAGTAAACTGATCAATAATTACCAGGCATCTGGCCTTTCCTTGCACTCTGGATAAGGGCGCTGTAAAAGGTTGTAATTCCCCATCTTGACCTTGCAGGGACAACCTGGATCCACAAGGGTGCACTGCAGACACCTTTGACAATGCAGTCCCAGCCCATGTGTGCTAATGATGTGACCACATCATGGCTACCATCGACACCGCAAACTGTCGGCTCCAAGTGGAGAGGATCTCCAAGAAGATCGCGCATATCGACACAGACATGTGTGCTAATCCATGATATGCCTCCAATAAAGTCTGTTGAATGACTTCTGGGGCTATTCTACCTTCCCTTCTCCATACGCTGTCTCGACCTCTCTGTCCTCCATGTTATTCCCATTCCTGTTTCTCTTCTCCTGAGGCCTGTTCCTGTATGTGTTTCACATCAACACTGTGACTTTCCTGCCTTGTTCTGCTGCCACACGTTCAGTTTCAATTCCTTCCAAATTCTGTTCTGACAGGTTTTTTTTAGCTGCCTTATCTGCTGTGCTGTTTCCTTCTTGGGCCTGGGTGGAAATCCTCTTGTGGGCGTGTACTTTTATTACTGTGGCTTAAAAGGGACGTGAGCTGCCTGGAGCAAATTCCTGATTAGATGTCCATTCTGGATATGACCCCGCTATATGTTACAAATTTCCTTCTTCTCCAAGCTGCCATGTCATTGGACCACGCCAAAAGCATATCGGCTGTCTGTGAACTCATTTACTCGTTTTCCTTTACCCCAGTCTAAAGCATTGGTCAAAGCCAACAACTCTGCTACTTGTGCTGAATTGCTGCCTGGGATTTGTTCTCCTGCAATCACTGTTCCTTCGTCATTCACCACCGCCCATGCCGTGCGGAGATGGCCATTGACATACTTTCTGGCTTCATTTACTTACAGATTAATCACTCGCTCCCCGGTGAGTGGTTCCTTTGCTAAACCCATTCGCTCGCTCCTTCTGTCACTTCCACTATACATTCATGCTCTGTTCCTTGCACTGTTAACCCTCCTGCAGGATTTCCTCTTACATCCCTGCTGATCTCTACATGTTTGTCTCCTGGCAGAAGATTTGCCTCCCACTTTAAACGTCTTCCACCAGAAACTCCTTTCAACCTCCCTGCTTCTAAAAGCCGAACGATTGTGTGTGGGCTGAAGAGAATTATTTTTCCCATCAAGGTAAGTGGCTTGCACTCTCTCACGGCCCAGGAGACACATGCTAAAGCCCTCACTAATCGATGCATTCCCCTGGCTACTGAATCTATCTATTCCCATGCCGTTCGTTTACTACTGCAGCTTACGCTCCGTCACTCTCCTGAAAAAAAAAGTGAAATACCTTTGGTAAATTCTGGTAGACCCAGGGCTTGTTTTAAATTTGAAAAGGCTGATGCTTCTGTGTCTCCCCATACTACCTCTTCACCAGCCTTTCCTCTCTTAATCAGGTTCTGTAAAGGTTTGGCAAGTACAGCATAATCTTCCACAAAATTCCTGCAATAGTTAAAAGGCTCCAATATTTGCCTTACCCCTTCCCGGTGAGAAGTCTTTGCCGATAAACTATAACCTTCTTGCAGTCCTCTGGAATTCCTCTTTTCTTTACCGACTTCTACAACATAATAACATCTTTCAAACAGAACTCAAACCTTCCAATTTGATTCCGGGCAGTAACGTATTTTGGTCGGTCATTCATTTTCTTAAATAACACCATCATTTGTTAAGAATTATCCCAAGCTCAGAAAACAGTGTTGTGAGCTTTCAACTGTCCATTAGTGTCTATTTTATCTCTTTTTAAAAGCTTGTTCCTTCATCCATAGCTATCACCAAACCTGTGTTTTACATCTTAGAATCCCTTTAAATGTCTCTTTTTATTATCATTGTTGTTCTCTGTAATCACCAAATGAATCCCATCTTTAATCCTGTTCTACTCTGTCTACTATCATCTCTTCCATAAGGTCTCTTTTATTACCCTGTTCATTTCCCACATCTCATCTGTACCTCGCTTACCTGTTCCTTTCCTTTAAATGTTCATTTATTCCACTGGATCATTTCTCCCACCTCTTTCTTATTATCAATCAACCAATCTTTAAACTCAGACTCCCATTCTACCTTATGTAACTCTTCACTAAATGCCTGAATGCTCTCTCCCCTCTCTACTATGTTTTAGCTAATAATTTTATTATTTAAAAGCTGCCACAAAATCTGAAACCACAAAGATCCATTCCGAGTCGGACAGAATGGGTGAACTTGCCATTTGTTTCAAAATGGAACATAGTCCATTTTCTCAACTGAACGTCATCACATCAAAACCCTGTACTTCTGAGTCAAAGATTAATCCCAATCTTTCCATTGTTAAGATTAATTCAAAACAAGATTTATCATCACTTTTAAATATCCCAATTCTCAACCATACCTGCTAAAGACTATCACTCTCTTCAGCATCTTACAACTTTTCAGACACAACGTTTTGCCATTTTTAGACCAATGCAGACACAAAGAACCCAAATCCCTGTCAAATTCTTATCCTCTTTTTTTAAAGACTGATCTTGATCATTGATCAGCCCCAAAAATGAGAAATTCAAGACTTTAGTTATTTACTTTGATTTTTAAAGTGTCTGAATTAGTCTTAATTCTGCTGTCGCCTGCAATTCCAAAGCATCCACATGAGGGTGCTCTCGCTCTCACCCACAGCCTGTCTACTGTTCTCTCTTTCTCTCTCTCCAAACCAGGTCCCTCTCTGCCTCTCATTTGTTAACCTCTTACTTCCCTCTCTGAGAATTTCTCACTGGGTTTTTTCTCTCTAACTCTAGCTCTCTCTTCTCTGTCTGCTCCACAGGCCTGCCGGATCACAGCCTGTTGACTATCTCGCTCTTTGTATCTCTCTCTTTCTCTCTGTGTTTCTTTCTCTCTGAATCCTTGTCTCTCTCTCTCTCTGTTAACCCCTTGAGTCCCACTCAAAGCCCACCCGGGACTCTCACTACTCTCGTGCCCCCTCGTCCTTGGGGACTTCCCACTTTCTTTTTTATTTTTAACACCCCTGAGCAGAACCTTACCGTTGTACCAACGTTTTGTTGGAATCTCGTTACCCAATGGTCTGGCTCCCTGTGGGCACGGCTCTCTCTCTGGCTCTGCTCCTGGACCGATCCGGGGTCTTTTTCACCCCCAGTCCTCCATATTAAGCGCCCCAAACTCCTCACATCATCTCCGGACCTCAGTAACACTGTGCCCCACAACCCCTCACAGTGATTCAGGTGAGTCAACTTACAGTCCTGATGGCCTGACAGGGGCTCCTCTAACTAATTGGGGCAGTCAATATAAAAACAAACTCATCCCCATTTAGGAGTCCAGTCCTGCTGCCTGAAGCCAGTGACATCACCCTGCTCGTAGCGCCAAATTGTAGATGGGGGTTTTCCTCTCAAGGCTCTGTATAGCTACTAAAGCTAATACACAGACTCAAAAATACAGTGTGGAGATTTTGAAGACGTGACTTTATTTAACCAAATGATCGAATGGGAGAATGATGTGAGGAAGCCCAGCACCCAAGGTACAGAATGTGGGCAGCCCAATGTCACTCTGAAGAACAATTCCCCTGTGAAGGCAATTATACATTTACCAAGTTATATTACCCACCTTTCCAGTGGGCAATATCCAATAAACATTAATACAAATCAGTCAATAATCACCCTGTCATTAACTCCAGCCAATAACAATACACATCCTGACCTCATGGGCGGCACAGTGGTTAGCACTGCTGCCTCACAGCGCCAGGGACCTGGGTTCAATTCCGGCCTTGGGTCACTGTCTTTGTGGAGTTTGCACATTCTCCCCGTGTCTGCGTGGGTTTCCTCTGGGTGCTCCGGTTTAAGAACATAAGAACATAAGAAATAGGAGCAGGAGTAGGCCATCTAGCCCCTCGAGCCTGCCCCGCCATTCAATAAGATCATGGCTGATCTGAAGTGGATCAGTTCCACTTACCTGCCTGATCCCCATAACCCCTAATTCCCTTACCAATCAGGAATCCATCTATCCGTGATTTAAACATATTCAACGAGGTAGCCTCCACCACTTCAGTGGGCAGAGAATTCCAGAGATTAACCACTCTCTGAGAGAAGATGTTCCTCCTCAACTCTGTCCTAAACTGACCCCCCTTTATTTTGAGACTGTGCCCTCTAGTTCTAGTTTCCTTTCTAAGTGGAAAGAATCTCTCCACCTCTACCCTATCCAGCCCCTTCATTATCTTATAGGTCTCTATAAGATCCCCCCTCAGCCTTCTAAATTCCAACGAGTACAAACCCAATCTGCTCAGTCTCTCCTCATAATCAACACCCCTCATCTCTGGTATCAACCTGGTGAACCTTCTCTGCACTCCCTCCAAGGCCAATATATCCTTCCGCAAATAAGGGGACCAATACTGCACACAGTATTCCAGCTGCGGCCTCACCAATGCCCTGTACAGGTGCAGCAAGACATCTCTGCTTTTATATTCTATCCCCCTTGCGATATAGCCAACATCCCATTTGCCTTCTTGATCACCTGTTGCACCTGCAGACTGGGTTTTTGCATCTCATGCACAAGGACCCCCAGGTCCCTCTGCACAGCAGCATGTTGTAATTTCTTTCCATTTAGATAATAATCCAATTTGCGATTATTTCTTCCAAAGTGAATAACCTCGAATTTGTTAACGTTATACTCCATCTGCCAGATCCTCGCCCACTCACTCAGCCTGTCCAAATCTCTCTGCAGACCTTCTACACCCTCCACACGATTCACTTTTCCACTTATCTTTGTGTCGTCTGCAAACTTTGTTACCCTACACTCAGTCCCCTCCTCCAGATCGTCTATATAAATGGTAAATAGTTGAGGCCCCAGTACCGATCCCTGCGGCACGCCACTAGTTACCATCCGCCAACCAGAAAAGCACCCATTTATTCCGACTCTCTGCTTTCTGTCGGATAGCCAATCCCCAATCCACGCTAACACCCTACCCCCAACTCCGTGTGACCCAATCTTCTTCAGCAACCTTTTGTGAGGCACCTTATCAAACGCCTTTTGGAAATCCAAAAACACCGCATCCACCAGTTCCCCTCCGTCAACCGCACTAGTCACATCTTCATAAAAATCCAACACGTTCGTCAAGCACGACTTTCCCCTCATGAATCCATGCTGCGTCTGCTTAATCGAACCATTCTTATCCAGATGGCCTGCTATTTCTTCTTTAATGATGGATTCCAGCATTTTCCCAACTACAGACGTTAAGCTAACCGGCCTGTAGTTACCCGCCTTTTGTCTATTTCCTTGTTTAAACAGCGGTGTAACATTAGCCGTTTTCCAATCCGCCGGCACTACCCCAGAATCCAACGAATTTTGATAAATAACCACTAACGCATCCTCCCACAGTCCAAAGATGTATGGGTTAGATGGATTTGCCATGCTAAATTGCCCCTTAGTGTCAGGGGGACTAACTAGGGTAAATGCATGAGGTTATGGGGATAGGGTCTAGGTGGGATTGTGGTCGGTGCAGACTCGATGGACCAAATGGCCTCCTCCTGCACTGGAGGGATTCTATGATTCTATGATTCTAATGGGATTTCATTTGTTGTTAAATTACCTCCCTTCTGTTGCCCAGCAATATGGGATGCTGGACAGTGAAACGGGAGAATGATTCCCACTGAATTGAACTCGCGTGACTCTCGATCGACCCTTGGAAATTCTTCATCTCTGTTCGCACTTGCGTTATCTCTCAGAGTTGTATGACGCTATCCATAAGGCTAGCATTGGTAGCCATCTTGTTCCTGACCGCTGCTGATAACATCACTGCTTTCAGTGAAACCAACCAGCCTCCCATCCATTGACTCTGTCTACACTTCCTGCTGCCTCGGAAAAGCAGCCGGCATAATTAAGGACCCCATGCACCCCAGACATTCTCTCTTCCACCTTCTTCCGTCGGGAAAAAGATACAAAAGTCTGAGGTCATGTACCAACCGACTCAAGAACAGCTTCTTCTTTGCTTCCATCAGACTTTTGAAAGGAATTACCTCGCATTAAATTGATCTTTCTCCACATCCTAGCTATGACTGTAACACTACATTCTGTACCCTCTCCTTTCCTTCTCTATGAACGGTATGTTTTGTCTGCAGAGCGCGCAAGAAACAATACCTTTCACTGTATGCTAATATATGTGACAATAATAAATCAAATCAATGTTGTTCCTTCCCTCTCCCTGTATTTTGTCACTGACTGAAGTTTCACAAAATGTAACCAAAAGCAAAACACATCCGTCTTGTAAATTCAAAATACATAAATGAGAAATATTTGTTAATTATGCAGAGCTGTCTTCTATGGCAACAGCCCTGGCTGGCTGACATTCCCATAGTCCAAGACCATTAATTCTAAAGTTAGTGTTGTGTTAGTGTTCCTGAATCTATTAGCCTAATTCGCCCCCCTACATCAGGCAAAGACATCCAATTAGACAGGAACTGGGGAATGTGAATTAGGAGCAGCTTTAGAAACATAGAAACCGAGAAACACAGAAAATAGGTGCAGGAGGAGGCCATTCGGCCCTTCGAGTCTGCACCACCATTCAATATGATCATGGCTGATCATGCACTTCCAGTATCCCACTCCTGCTTTCTCTCCAGACTCCTTCATCCCTTTAGCCACAAGGGCCACGTCCAGTTCCCTCTTGCACATATCTAACAAACTGGTCCCAACAGCTTTCTGTGGGAGAGAATTCCACAGGTTCACAACTCTCTGAGTGAAGCAATTCTTCCTCATCTCAGTCCTGAATGGCTTACCCCTTATTCTTAGACTGTGACCCCTAGTTCTGCACTTCCCCAACATCGGAAACATTCTTCCCACATCTCGCCTGTCCAGTCCCATCAGGATTTTATGTTTCTATGAGATCCCCTATTTGAGGACAAATCCATGTCTGGTATATGGGAGGTTTTTAAAGATGTGGAGATGCCGGCGTTGGACTGGGGTAAACACAGTAAGAAGTTTAACAATACCAGGTTAAAGTCCAACAGGTTTATTTGGTAGCAAAAGCCACACAAGCTTTCGAAGCCCCAAGCCCCTTCTTCAGGTGAGTGGGAATTCTGTTCACAAACAGAGCTTATAAAGACACAAACTCAATTTACATGAATAATGGTTGGAATGCGAATACTTACAGCTAATTAAGTCTTGAAGGTTTTTAAAGGCCATTGTTTGAAGTGTAGGACAGGCGTGCCCCCGCAAAAATGAAGGATAGAAACGGCAGGATTCGGGAACCATGGATGAGAAGGGAAATTGTAAGCTGAGTCAAAAGGAAAAAGGAAGCATTCGCTGGGTCTAGGCATCTAAAAACTGACGAAGCCCTTAAGGAGTATAGAGAAAATAGAAAGGAATTTAAACATGGAATTAGGAGGGCTAAAAGGGGCCATGAGTCTTTAGCAAACAGAGTCAAGGAGAATCCTTAAGCTTTTTATGTATACATTAGAAGCAAGAGGGTAGCAAAACTCAAGGACAATGGAGGGAAGTTATGCGTGGAGCCACAGGAAGTGGGTGAGATCCTTAATGAGTATTTTATATAGGTATTCACCAAGGAGAAGGACATTCTGGATATTGAGGTCAGGGATGGGTGTGTGAACGCTCTAGAGAATGTCAATGGATAGAAGGTGGAAGTGTTGAGTGTCTTAAATTGCATTAAGGTAGACAAGTCCCCGGAGCCGGATGGGGTTTATCCCAGGTTACTGTGGGAGGCAAGGGGAGAAATAGCTGGGGCCTTAACAGATATCTTCACATCCTCTTGGATCACAGGCGAGGTTCCAGAGGACTGGAGAATAGCCAGTGTTGTTCCCTTGTTTAAGAAAGGAAGCAGGGATAATCCTGGAAATTATAGGCTGGTGAGCCTGGTTTCTGTGGTGGAGAAGATACTGAGGGACAGGATATTTGCACATTTGGAGGAAAATGGACTAGTTAGTGACAGGCAGCATGGTTTTGTACGGGGAAGGTCATGTCTCACCAACTTGATTGAGTTTTTTGAAGAGGTGACAAAGATAATTGATGAGGGAAGGGCAGTGGATGTAGTTTATCTGGACTTTAGTAAGGCGTTTGACAAGGTCCCACATGGCAGACTGGTACAAATACTAAAATCACATGGGATTCGGGGTGGGCTGGCTAGATGGATACTGAACTGGCTTGGCCATAGAAGGCAGAGAGTAGCGGTGGAAGGGTGTTTTTCAGAATGGAGATCTGTAGTTAGTCATGTTCCGCAGGGATCAGTGCTGGGACCTCTGCTGTTTGTACTATATATAAATGATCTGGAGGAAAATGTGGGTGGTCTGATTAGTAAGTTTGCAGGTGACACGAAGATTGGTGGAGTTGCTGATAGTGCCGGGGATTGTCAGAGGATACAACAGGGTATAGATAGATTGGAGTCTTGGGCACAGAAATGGCAGATGGAGTTTAATCCAGACAAATGCGAGGTGATGCATTTTGGAGGATCAAATTTAGGTGTGAATTATACTGTAAATGGCAGAACCCTAAGGAACATTAAAATACAGAGGGATCTGGGCATGCAGATCCACAGTTCCCTAAAAGTGGCAACACAGGTGGCCAAGGTGATTAAGGAGGCATATGGCATGCTTGCCTTCATCAGTTGGGGCATTGAGTACAAGAGTTGGGAAATCATGTTGCAGCTATATAAAACCTTTGTTAGGCCGCAGTTCTGGTCACCACACTATCAGAAGGACATGGAAACTTTGGAGAGAATGCAAAGAAGGTCAGTCAAGGCTCGGTCAAAGAAGACAGACGGTAGCAGTGGAAGGGTGCGTTTCTGAATGGAGGGCTGTGACACGTTGCGTTCATGATGTGGAGATGCCGGCGTTGGACTTGGGTAAGCACAGTAAGAAGTCTCACAACACCAGGTTAAAGTCCAACAGGTTTATTTGGTAGCAAATACCATAAGCTTTCGGAGCACTGGTCCTTCGTCAGATGGAGTGGAAATGTGCTCTCAAACAGTGCACAGACACAGAAATCAAGTTACAGAATACTAATTAGAATGCGAATCTCTACAGCCAGCCAGGTCTTAAAGGTACAGACAATGTGGGTGGAGGGAGCATTCAACACAGGTTAAAGAGATGTGTATTGTCTCCAGACAGAACAGCTAGTGAGATTCTACATGCCCAGGAGGCAAGCTGTGGGGGTTACTGATAATGTGACATAAATCCAACATCCCGGTTTAGGCCGTCCTCATGTGTGCGGAACTTGGCTATCAGTTTCTGCTCAGCGACTCTGCGCTGTCGTGTGTCGTGAAGGCCGCCTTGGAGAACGCTTACCTGAAGATCCAAGGCTGAATGCCCGTGACTGCTGAAGTGCTCCCCCACAGGAAGAGAACAGTCTTGCCTGGTGATTGTCGAGCGGTGTTCATTTATCCGTTGTCGCAGCGTCTGCATGGTTTCCCCAATGTACCATGCCTCGGGACATCCTTTCCTGCAGCGTATCAGGTAGACAACGTTGGCCGAGTTGCAAGAGTATGTACCGTGTACCTGGTGGATGGTGTTCTCACGTGAGATGATGGCATCCGTGTCGATGATCCGGCACGTCTTGCAGAGGTTGCTGTGGCAGGGTTGTGTGGTGTCGTGGTCACTGTTCTCCTGAAGGCTGGGTAGTTTGCTGCGGACAATGGTCTGTTTGAGGTTGTGCGGTTGTTTGAAGGCATGAGGTGGGGGTGTGGGGATGGCCTTGGCGAGATGTTCGTCTTCATCAATGACATGTTGAAGGCTCCGGAGGAGATGCCGTAGCTTCTCCGCTCCGGGGAAGTACTGGACGACGAAGGGTACTCTGTCCACCGTGTCCCGTGTTTGTCTTCTGAGGAGGTCGGTGCGGTTTTTCGCTGTGGCGTGTCGGAACTGTTGATCGATGAGTCGAGCGCTATATCCTGTTCTTATGAGGGCATCTTTCAGCGTCTGGAGGTGTCTGTTGCGATCCTCCTCATCCGAGCAGATCCTGTGTATATGGAGGGCTTGTCCGTAGGGGATGGCTTCTTTAACGTGTTTAGGGTGGAAGCTGGAGAAGTGGAGCATCGTGAGGTTATCCGTGGGCTTGCGGTACAGTGAGGTGCTGAGGTGACCATCCTTAATGGAGATGCGTGTGAATAAGAATGCAACCGATTCCGGAGAGTAGTCCATGGTGAGTCTGATGGTGGGATGGAACTTGTTGCTGTCATCATATAGTTGTTTCAGTGATTGTTCACCATGAGTCCAAAGGAAGAAAATGTCATCGATGTATCTAGTGTATAGCATCGGTTGAAGGTCCTGTGCGGTGAAGAAGTCTTGTTCGAACCTGTGCATGAAGATGTTGGCATATTGAGGTGCGAATTTTGTCCCCATGGCTGTTCCGTGTGTCTGGGTGAAGAACTGGTTGTTGAAGGTGAAGACATTGTGGTCCAGGATGAAGCGGATGAGTTGTAAAATTGTATCTGGAAACTGGCAGTTGACGGCATTGAGTACTGAGGCCGTTGCAGCAATGCCATCATCGTGGGGGATGCTGGTGTAGAGTGCCGAGACATCCATTGTGACGAGGAGTGCTCCTGGTTCAACTGCTCCATGTGTGTTGAGTTTCTGTAGGAAGTCCGTAGTGTCGCGACAAAAGCTGGGGGTTCTTTGTACAATGGGTTTCAAGATGCCCTCGACATAGCCGGAGAGGTTCTCGCACAGGGTTCCATTTCCTGAAACGATGGGACGGCCGGGTGTGTTTGCCTTGTGTATTTTTGGGAGGCAGTAGAGATCTCCAACGCGTGGAGTACGTGGGATGAGAGCACGGAGGGTGTTTTGAGAAAGCTTATGGTATTTGCTACCAAATAAACCTGTTGGACTTTAACCTGGTGTTGTGAGACTTCTTACACGTTGCGTTCCTCAGGGATCAGTGCTGGGACCTTTGCTGTTTGTAATATATATAAATGATTTGGAGGAAAATGTAACTGGATTGATTAGTAAGTTTGCGGACGACACAAAGGTTGGTGGATTTGCGGATAGCGGTGAGGACCATCAGAGGATACAGCAGGTTATAGATCAGTTGGAGACTTGGGCGGAGAGATGGCAGATGGAGTTTAATCCAGACAGATGTGAGGTAATGCATTTTGGAAGGTCTAATACAGATAGGAAATATACAGTAAATGGCAGAACCCTTAAGAGTATTGATAGGCAGAGGGATCTGGGTGTACAGGTGCACAGGTCACTGAAAGTGGCAACGCAGGTGGAGAAGGTAGTCAAGAAGGCATACGGCATGCTTGCCTTCATCTGCCGGGGCACTGAGTTTAAAAATTGGCAAGTTATGTTGCAGCTTTATAGAACCTTAGTTAGGCCGCATTTAGAATATAGTGTTCAATTCTGGTCACCACACTACCAGAAGGATGTGGAGGCTTTGGAGCGGGTACAGAAAAGGTTTACCAGGATGTTGCCTGGTATGGAGGGCATTAGCTATGAGGAGAGGTTGGAGAATCTTGGTTTGTTCTCTCTGGAGTGACGGAGGTTGAGGGGAGACCTGATAGAAGTCGACAAGATTATGAGAGGCATGGACAAAGTGGATGGTCAGATGCTTTTTCCCAGGGTGGAAGAGTCAATTACTAGGGGGCATAGGTTTAAGGTGCGAGGGGCAAGGTTTAAAGGAGATGTATGAGGCAGATTTTTTACACAGAGAGTAGTGGGTGCCTGGAACTCGTTGCCAGGGGAGGTAGTGGAAGCGGATACGGTAGTGACTTTTAAGGGGCTTCTTGACAACTCCATGAATAGGATGGGAATAGAGGGATATGGTCCCCGGAAGGGTAGGGGGTTTTAGTTAAGTCTGGCAGCATGGTCGGTGCAGGGTTGGAGGGCCGAAGGGCCTGTTCCTGTGCTGTAATTTTCTTTGTTCTTTTCATAGAAATCATAGAAACCCTACAGTACAGAAAGAGGCCATTCGGCCCATCGGGTCTGCACCGACCACAATCCCACCCAGGTCCTACCCCCATATCCCTACATTTCTTTGAATGTTATTTGCCACTTGTCAGCCCAAGCCTGGATATTGTCCAGATCTTGCTGCACTTGACCATGGACTGCTTCAGTATCTGATGAGTTGCGAATGGAACATAGAACATAGAACATAGAACAGTACAGCACAGAACAGGCCCTTCGGCCCACGATGTTGTGCCGAGCTTTATCTGAAACCAAGATCAAGCTATCCCACTCCCTATCATCCTGGTGTGCTCCATGTGCCTATCCAATAACCGCTTAAATGTTCCTAAAGTGTCTGACTCCACTATCACTGCAGGCAGTCCATTCCACACCCCAACCACTCTCTGCGTGAAGAACCTACCTCTGATATCCTTCCTATATCTCCCACCACGAATCCTATAGTTATGCTCCCTTGTAATAGCTCCATCCACTCGAGGAAATAGTCTTTGAACGTTCACTCTATCTATCCCCTTCATCATTTTATAAACCTCTATTAAGTCTCCCCTCAGCCTCCTCCGCTCCAGAGAGAACAGCCCTAGCTCCCTCAACCTTTCCTCATAAGACCTACCCTCCAAACCAGGCAGCATCCCGGCAAATCTCCTCTGCACTCTTTCCAGCGCTTCCACGTCCTTCTTATAGTGAGGTGACCAGAACTGCACACAATATTCCAAATGTGGTCTCACCAAGGTCCTGTACAGTTGCAGCATAACCCCACAGCTCGTAGACTCCAACCCCCTGTTAATAAAAGCTAACACACTATCGCCCTTCTTCACAGCTCTATCCACTTGAGTGGCAACCTTAAGAGATCTGTGGATATGGACCCCAAGATCGCTCTGTTCCTCCACAGTCTTCAGAACCCTACCTTTGACCCTGTAATCCACATTTAAATTAGTCCTACCAAAATGAATCACCTCACATTTATCAGGGTTAAACTCCATTTGCCATTTTTCAGCCCAGCTTTGCATCCTATCTATGTCTCTTTGCAGCCTACAACAGCCCTCCACCTCATCCACTACTCCACCAATCTTGGTGTCATCAGCAAATTTACTGATCCACCCTTCAGCCCCTTCCTCTAAGTCATTAATAAAAATCACAAAGAGCAGAGGACCAAGCACTGATCCCTGCGGCACTCCGCAAGCAACGTGCCTCCAGTCCGAAAATTTTCCATCGACCACCACCCTCTGTCTTCAATCAGACAGCCAGTTACCTATCCAATCGGCCAACTTTCCCTCTATCCCACACCTCCTTATTTTCATCATAAGCCGACCATCAAACGCCTTACTAAAATCCATGTATATGACATCAACTGCCCTACCTTCATTAACACACTTAGTTACCTCCTCAAAAAATTTGTGAGGCACGACTTGCCCTTCACAAATCCGTGCTGACTATCCCAGATTAATCCGCATCTTTCTAAATGGTCGTAAATCCCATCCCTAAGGACCTTTTCCATCAATTTACCAACCACCGAAGTAAGACTAACCGGTCTATAATTACCAGGGTCATTTCTATTCCCTTTCTTAAACAGAGGAACAACATTCGCCATTCTCCAGTCCTCTGGCACTATCCCCGTGGACAGCGAGGACCCAAAGATCAAAGCCAAAGGCTCTGCAATCTCATCCCTTGCCTCCCAAAGAATCCTAGGATACATTTCATCAGGCCCAGGGGACTTATCGACCTTCAGTTCATTCAAAACTGCCAGTACATCCTCCCTCCGAACATCTATTTCCTCCAGCCTATTAGCCTGTAACACCTTCTCTTCCTCAAAAACATGGCCCCTCTCCTTGGTGAACACTGAAGAAAAGTATTCATTCATCACCTCGCCTATCTCTACTGACTCCATACACAAGTTCCCACTACTGTCCTTGACCGGCCCTAACCTCACCCTGGTCATTCTTTTATTCCTCACATAAGAGTAAAAAGCCTTGGGGTTTTCCTTGATCCGAATGATGCTGAACATTGTGCAATCATCAGCGAACATCCCCACTTCTGACCTTCGGACGGAGGGAAGGTCATTGATGAAACAGCTGAAGATGGTTGGGTCTAGAACACTGACCCTGAGGGACTCCTGCAGAGATGTCCTGGAGCTGAAATGACTGACCCTCCACAACCACAACCATCTTCCTTTACGCCAGGTATGACTCAAACCGTGTACGTATTGATTCCAGTTTCACTCGGGCTCCTCGATGCCACACTCGGTCTAATGCTGCCTTGATGTCAAGGGCTGTCACTCTCACCTCACCTCTGGAATTCAGCTCTTTTGTCCATGTTTGAACCAAGGCTGTAATGAGGTCAGGAGCTGAGTGACCCTGGCGATACCCAAACTGGGTGTCACTGAGCAGGTTATTGCTGAGCAGGTGCTGCTTGATAGCGCTGTTGATGACCCCTTTTATCACTTTACTAATGTGGAGGACATGATTGATAGAGTGGATGCTCAGAGGCTTTTACCCAGGGCTGAAATGGTTGCCACGAGAGGTCTCAGGTTTAGGGTGCTGGGGAGTAGGTACAGAGGAGATGTTAGGGGTACGTTTTTCACTCAGAGGGTGGTGGGTGTGTGGAATCGGCTGCGGTAGTGGTGGTGGAGGCGGATTCGATAGGGTCTTTTAAGAGACTTTTGGATAAGTTCATGGAAGTTAGTAAGATAGAGGGTTATAGGTAAGCCTAGTAGGTAGGGACATGTTCGGCGCAACTTGTGGGCCGAAGGGCCTGTTTGTGCTGTAGCCTTTCTATGTTCTATGTTCTATGATCGAGAGTAGACTGATTGGGTGGTAATTGGCCGAGTTGGATTTGTCCTGCTTTTTGTGTACAGGACATACCTGGGCAATTTTCCACATTGTTGGGTCGATGCCAGTGTTGTAACTGTACTGGAAGAGCTTGGCTAGGGGAGCGGCAAGTTCTGGAGCACAAGTCTTCAGTACGATTGCCGGAATGTTATCAGAGCCCATTGCTTTGCAGTATCCAGTGCCTCCATCCGTGTCTTGATGTCACGTGGAGTGAATCGAATTGGCTGAAGACTGGCATCTGAGATGCTGGGACCACTGGAGGAGGCCGAGATGGATCATCCACTCGGCACTTCTGGCTGAAGATTACTGCGAATACTTCAGCCTTGTCTATTTCACTGATGTGCTGGGCTCCTCCATCATTGAGGATGGGGATATTTGTGGAGCCGCCTCCCCCAGTGAGTTGTTTAATTGTCCTCCACCATTTACACATGGGAATATGTTATTATTGCGATCATGGAAACAATAGTTGAGGGAGGGGCAGGACTGGCTGCTCAACATTCTAGGATTAGGATGAGACAGGGAGGGGAAGGGAGAGGGTGTAAAACAGGAGGTGGTGTCACTATATTGATCAAGGGGTCAATTACTTCTGTGAGGAGGGGTGATATCTTCGCAGTCTCCTCAACTGAGGCCAAATGGGAGTGTACTCGAGGCCCCCCAACAGTCAGGGAGAAATAGAAGAGCAGATATTGATATTTAACCTTCCAAATATTGATTGGACCTTTATAAGTCGAATAGTTCGGATGGGGCAGTTTTTGTGCAGTGTGTGCAGGAGGGGTTCCTGACACAATATGTGGATAGACCGACAAGAGGTGAGGCCACATTGGATTTGGTACTGGGAAATGAACCGGGCCAAGTGTTGGATTTGGTTGTGGGAGAGCACTTTGGAGATAGTGACCACAATTCGGTGTCTTTTGTTATTGCAATGGAGAGGGATAGGGCTGTACGGCAGGGCAAGGTTTATAATTGGGGGAGAGGTAATTATGATGCAATCAGGCAGGAATTAGGAAGCATAGGATGGGAACAAAAATTGTCAGGCAAAGGCACTAATGATAAGTGGAACTTTTTCAAGGAACAAATACTGCGTGTCCTTGATAGGTATGTCCCTGCCAGGCAGAGAGGAAATGACCAAGTGAGGGAACCATGGTTCACAAAAGAGGTGGAATGTCTTGTCAAGAGGAAGAAGGAAGCGTATGTTAGGTTGAGAAAACAAGGTTCAGTTGGCTCGATGGAGGGTTACAAGTTAGCAAGAAATGAGCTGAAAAAGGGGCTTAGGAGAGCTAGGAGGGGACATGAGAAGTCCTTGGCGAGTCGGATCAAGGAAAACCCCAAGGCTTTTTACTCTTATGTGAGGAATAAAAGAATGACCGGGGTGAGGCTGGGGCCGGTCAAGGACGGCAGTGGGAATTTGTGCATGGAGTCAGAAGAGATAGGAGAGGTGATGAACGAATACTTTTCTTCGGTGTTCACCAAGGAGAGGGGCCATGTTTTTGAGGAAGAGATGGTGTCACAGGCTGATAGGCTGGAGGAAGTAGATGTTCGGAGGGAAGATGTACTAGCAATTTTGAATAAACTGAAAGTTGATAAGTCCCCTGGGCCTGATGAAATATATCCTAGGATTCTTTGGGAGGCAAGGGATGAGATTGCAGAGCCTTTGGCTTTGATCTTTGCGTCCTCACTGTCCACGGGGGTGGTGCCAGAGGACTGGAGAGTCCTCTGCGGTTCCTCTGTTTAAGAAAGGGAATAAAAATGACCCTGGTAATTATAGGCCGGTTAGTCTTACTTCGGTGGTCGGTAAGTTGATGGAAAAGGCTCTTAGAGATAGGATTTGCGACCATTTAGAAAGATGCAGCTTAATCCGGGATAGTCAGCACGGATTTGTGAAGGGCAATCTTGCCTCACAAATTTGATAGAATTTTTCGAGGAGGTAACTAAGTGTGTAGATGAAGGTAGTGCAGTTGATGTCATATACATGGATTTTAGTAAGGCGTTTGATAAAGTCCCCCACGGTCGGCTTATGAAGAAAGTAAGGATGTGTGGGATAGAGGGAAGTTTGGCCGATTGGATAGGTAACTGGCTATCTAACAGAAGACAGAGGGTGGTGGTGGATGGAAAATTTTCGGACTGGAAACCGGTTACCAGCGGAGTGCCACAGGGATCAGTGCTTGGTCCTCTGCTATTTGTAATTTTTATAAATGACTTGGAGGAGGGGGCTGAAGGGTGGATCAGTAAATTTGCTGATGACACCAAGATTGGTGGAGTAGTGGATGAGGTGGAGGGCTGTTGTAGGCTGCAAAGAGATATAGATAGGATGCAGAGCTGGGCTGAAAAATGGCAAATGGAGTTTAACCCTGACAAATGCGAGGTGATTCATTTTGGTAGGACAAATTTAAATGTGGATTACAGGATCAAAGGTAGGGTTCTGAAGAATGTGGAGGAACAGAGAGATCTTGGGGTCCATATCCATAGATCTCTGAAGGTTGCCACTCAAGTGGATAGAGCCGTGAAGAAGGCCTATAGTGAGTTGGCGTTCATTAACAGGGGGTTTGAGTTTAAGAGCCGTGGGGTTATGCTGCAACTGTACAGGACCTTGGTGAGACCACATTTGGAATATTGTGTGCAGTTCTGGTCACCTCACTACAAGAAGGATGTGGAGACACTGAAAAGAGTGCAGAGGAGATTTACCAGGATTCTGCCTGGTTTGGAGGGTAGGTCTTATGAGGAGAGGTTGAGGGAACTTGGGCTTTTCTCTTTGGAGCGGAGGAGGTTGAGAGGAGACTTGATAGAGGTTTATAAGATGATGAGGGGGATAGATAGAGTGAACGTTCAAAGACTATTTCCTCGGGTGAATGGAGCGGTAACTAGGGGACATAACTATAGGGTTCATGGTGGGAGATATAGGAAGGATGTCCGAGGTAGGTTTTTTACTCAGAGAGTGGTTGGGGTGTGGAATGGACTGCCTGCAGGGATAGTGGAGTCAGACACTTTAGGAACATTTAAGAAGCTATTGGATAGGCACATGGAGTACTTCGGGATGATAGGGAGGAAATAGCTTGATCTTGGTTTCAGACAAAGCTCGGCACAACATCGTGGGCCGAAGGGCCTGTTCTGTGCTGTACTGTTCTATGTTCTATGTTCTAGATATGTAGACAAATCTCACAGAAATGTAAAAATAATAGGGTAATAATGTTGGAATTTCAATTTTCCCCATTTCAATTGGGATGGGCAAAGTATGAAAGGCTTAGAGGGGGTGAAATTGTTAAACTGCATCCAGGAGAGCAAGTTGAGCTAGCAAATAGAAAGCCCTACAAGAGAGGGGGCAGGACTGGACCTAATTTTGTGGAATGAAGCTGGGCAGTGATAGAGATGTCCGTCAGGGAGCATTTCAATGACAGTGACCACAACTCAGGAAGGTTTAAGGTAGTTATGCAAAAGGATAAAGATTTTAAAAAATTCATTTTGTGGGACATGGGCGTCACCGGCTGGCCAGCATTTATTTCCTATCCCTAGTTGCCCAAGGGCAGTTGAGAGTCAACCACATTGCTGTGGCTCTGGAGTCACACTTAGGCCAGACCAGGTAAGGACAGCAAATTTTCTTCCCTAAAGGACATGAGTGAATGTTCTTCAGGGAAGATGTACCAGAATGAAGGTTTCTGAATAGGGGAATACCAATTTTAATACACTAAAACAGGATCTGGTCAAAGTGGACTGGAAGCAGCTACTTGTTGGAAAATCCACATCAATTGGTATGGCTCCTGCTCTGCAAAAGACCACAAGAAACTACAAAAGATCGTGAATGTAGCCCAATCCATTACGCAAACCAACCTACCATCCATTGACTCTGTCGACACTTCCCACTGCCTCGGCAAAGCAGCCAGCATAATCAAGGACCACACACACCCCGGACATTCTCTCTTCCAACTTTTTCCGTCGGAAAAAAGATATAAAATCTGAGGTCACGTCCAACCGACTCAAGAACAGCTTCTTCCCTGCTGCTGTCAGACTTTTGAATGGACCTATCTTTTTTCAAGGAATGTTTGTCTGGAGTTCTGCATGACAACGTTCCGATGAGACAGGGAGGTGTTGGTAGGTTACTGGGACCGTGGTGCACGAAAGCTGCGCTGAACCTAGTGAGAAAGAAAAGGAAAGCATACAAAAGGTTCAGAGAGCTTGGCGATGATAGGGATCTAGATGAGTATACGGCTTGTAGGAAGGGACTTGAGAAAGAAATTAGGAGAGCCAGAAGGGGTCACGAGAAGGCCTTGGCAGGTGAGATTAAGGAGAACCCTAAGGCATTCTATAAATATGTGAAGAGTAAAAGGATGAGATGTGAAGGACCTATAAAGAAGAAATAGCAGAGGTGCTGAACGAATATTTTACCTCGGTATTCACGGTGGAAAAAGACCTGGGTGGTTGTACTACGGGATTGAGGCGGACTGAAAAGATTGAGTATGTGGACATTAAGAAAGAGGATGTGTTGGAAATTTTGAATTGCATCAAGATAGATAAGTCGCCGGGTCCGGATGGGATGTACCCCAGGTTTCTGTGGGAGGCGAGGGAAGAGATTGCAGAGCCTCTGGTGATGATCTTTGCGTCGTCGGTGGAGACGGGAAAGGTTCCGGAGGATTGGAGGATTGCGGATGTGGTTCCTATATTCAAGAAAGGGAATAGGGATAGCCCAGGAAATTACCGACCGGTGAATCTAACCTCAGTGGTGGGTAAGCTGATGGAGAAGATCCTGAGGACAGGATTTATGAACATTTAGAGAAGTTTAGTATGCTCAAAAGTAGCCACCACAGCTTTGTCAAAGGCAAATCGTGCCTTACGAGCCTGGTGGAATTCTTTGAAAATGTGACTAAACACATTGACGAAGGAAAAGCGGTAGATGTGGTTTACATGGACTTCAGCAAGGCGTTCGATAAGGTCCCCCATGCAAGACTTCTCAAGAAAGTGAGAGGGCATGGAATCCAAGGGGCTGTTGCCTTATGGATCCAGAACTGGCTTGCCTGCAGAAGGCAGAGAGTGGTTGTAGATGGGTCTTTTTCTGAATGGAGGTCGGTCACCAGTGGAGTGCCCCAGGGGTCTGTTCTGGGACCCTTGCTGTTTGTCATTTTCATAAATGACCTGGATGAGGAAGTGGAGGGATGGGTTGGTAAGTTTGCCGATGACACGAAGGTTGGTGGTGTTGTGGATAGGTTGGAGGGATGTCAGAAGCTGCAGCGTGACATAGATAGGATGCAAGACTGCGGAGAAGTGGCAGATGGACTTCAACCCAGACAAATGTGTAGTGATCCATTTTGGCAGGTCAAATGGGATGAAGGAGTACAATATAAAGGGAAAGACTCTTAGTACGGTAGAGGATCAGAAGGACCTTGGGGTCCGGGTCCATAGGACTCTAAAATCGGCCCCGCAGGTAGAGGAGGTGGTTAAGAAGGCGTATGGTGTGCTGGCCTTCATCAATTGAGGGATTGAGTTTAGGAGTTGGGAGATAATGATGCAGCTTTATAAGACCCTCGTCAGACCCCACTTGGAGTACTGTGCTCAGTTCTGGCCGCCTCATTACAGGAGGGATGTGGAAATGATTGAAAGGGTACAGAGAAGATTTACAAGGATGTTGCCTGGATTGGTTGGCATGCCTTATGAAGATGAGGGAGCTCTGTCTTTTCTCCTTGGAGAGACGAAGGATGAGAGGTGACCTGATAGAGGCGTACAAGATGTTGAGAGGTATAGAACATAGAACATAGAACATTACAGCGCAGAACAGGCCCTTCGGCCCACGATGTTGCACCGACCAGTTAAAAAAAAAAACTGTGACCCTCCAACCTAAACCAATTTCTTTTCGTCCATGAACCTATCTACGGATCTCTTAAACGCCCCCAAACTAGGCGCATTTACTACTGATCCTGGCAGGGCATTCCAATCCCTCACCACCCTCTGGGTAAAGAACCTACCCCTGACATCGGTTCTATAACTACCCCCCCTCAATTTAAAGCCATGCCCCCTCGTGCTGGATTTCTCCATCAGAGGAAAAAGGCTATCACTATCCACCCTATCTAAACCTCTAATCATCTTATATGTTTCAATAAGATCCCCTCTTAGCCGCCGCCTTTCCAGCGAAAACAATCCCAAATCCCTCAGCCTCTCCTCATAGGATCTCCCCTCCATACCAGGCAACATCCTGGTAAACCTCCTCTGCACCCTCTCCAAAGCCTCCACATCCTTCCTGTAATGTGGGGACCAGAACTGCACACAGTACTCCAAGTGCGGCCGCACCAGAGTTGTGTACAGTTGCAACATAACGCTACGACTCCTAAATTCAATCCCCCTACCAATAAACGCCAAGACACCATATGCCTTCTTAACAACCTTATCTACTTGATTCCCAACTTTCAGGGATCTATGCACACATACACCTAGATCCCTCTGCTCCTCCACACTATTCAAAGTCCTCCCGTTAGCCCTATACTCAACACATCTGTTATTCCTACCAAAGTGAATTACCTCACACTTCTCCGCATTAAACTCCATCCGCCACCTCTCGGCCCAACTTTGCAACCTGTCTAAGTCTTCCTGCAAACTACGACACCCTTCCTCACTGTCTACCACACCACCGACTTTGGTGTCATCAGCAAATTTGCTAATCCACCCAACTATACCCTCATCCAGATCATTAATAAATATTACAAACAGCAGTGGCCCCAAAACAGATCCCTGAGGTACACCACTTGTAACCGCACTCCATGATGAATATTTACTATCAACCACCACCCTCTGTTTCCTATCCGCTAGCCAATTCCTGATCCAATTTCCTAGATCACCCCCAATCCCATACATCTGCATTTTCTGCAGAAGCCTACCATGGTGAACCTTATCAAACGCCTTACTAAAATCCATATATACCACGTCCACTGCCTTGCCCCCATCCACCTCCTTGGTCACTTTCTCAAAAAACTCAATAAGGTTAGTAAGGCACGACCTACCTGCCACAAAACCATGCTGACTATCACCTATCAATTCATTACTCTCCAAATAACTATAAATCCTATCCCTTATAATTTTTTCCAACATCTTGCCGACAACAGAAGTGAGACTCACCGGTCTATAATTCCCGGGGAAGTCTCTGTTCCCCTTCTTAAACAATGGGACAACATTCGCTAACCTCCAATCTTCTGGTACTATACCAGAGGCCAACGACGACCTGAAGATCAGAGCCAGAGGCTCTGCAATCACTTCTCTTGCCTCCCAGAGAATCCTTGGATAAATCCCATCCGGACCAGGGGATTTATCTATTTTCAGACCCTCCAGAATATCCTGCACATCCTCCTTATCAACTGTAATACTGTCTATTCTACTCCCTTGCAACCCAGTGTCCTCCTCAGCTATATTCATGTCCCCTTGCGTGAACACCGAAGAGAAATATTGGTTCAATGCTTCACCAATCTCCTCCGGTTCCACACATAACTTCCCTCTGCCATCTATAACTGGCCCTAAACTTGCCCTAACCAACCTTCTGTTCTTGACATACCTATAGAACGCCTTAGGATTCTCTTTAACCCTATCCGCCAAAGTCTTCTCATGTCCCCTTTTAGCCCTTCTAAGCTCGCTCTTCAACTCCCTCTTAGCCAATCTAAAGCTTTCTAGTGCACTACCCGAGTGCTCACGTCTCATCCGAACATAAGCCTCCTTTTTCTTTTTAACCAACAAAGAAACTTTTTTGGTGCACCACGGTTCCCTAGCCCTACCAATTCCTCCTTGCCTGACAGGGACATACCTATCACAGACTCGCAGTAGCTGCTCCTTGATCGGGTGGATTCTCGGAGGCTTTTTCCCAGGGCTGAAATGGCTGCTACGAGAGGACACAGGTTTAAGGTGCTGGGAGTAGGTACAGGTTTAAGGTGCTGGGAGTAGGTACAGGTTTAAGGTGCTGGGAGTAGGTACAGGTTTAAGGTGCTGGGAGTAGGTACAGGTTTAAGGTGCTGGGAGTAGGTACAGGTTTAAGGTGCTGGGAGTAGGTACAGGTTTAAGGTGCTGGGAGTAGGTACAGGTTTAAGGTGCTGGGAGTAGGTACAGGTTTAAGGTGCCGGGGAGTAGGTACAGAGGAGATGTCAGGGGTAAGGTTTTCACTCAGAGGGTGGTGGGTGAGTGGAATCGGCCGCCGTCAGTGGTGGTGGAGGCAAACTCGATAGGGTCTTTTAAGAGACTTCTGGATGAGTACATGGGACTTAATAGGATTGAGGGTTATAGGTAAGCCTATATATAAGCCTAGGTAGGTAGGGACATGACTGGCGCAACTTGTGGGCCGAAGGGCCTGTTTGTGCTGTATTTTTTCTATGTTCTATGTACCTCGCATTAACTTGTTCTTTCTCTGCACCCGAGCTATGACTGTAACACTACATTCTGCACTCTCTCCTTTCCTTCTCTATGAACGGTATGCTTTGTCTGTATAGAGCGCAAGAAACAATACTTTTCACTGTATGTTAATGCATGTGACAATACTAAATCAAAACAAAAAAATTTAAAAATCAAATATCAGAGTAGTGGGAATCATTCAAAAGGAAAATCGAGAGGACCAACACCTTCTGATCAAGGTAAAAGGCAGAACCACAAACTCCAGAGAACCCTGGCTGTCAAGAGAGATAAAGAATTGGATAAGGAAAAAAATGGGAAGCTTATGGTACATGCAAGGGGCTCAAACAATGGATGCCCTGGAGCAGTATAGAAAGTGTAACGGGTACTTAAAAAAGAAATTAGAAGAGCAAAGAGGGGGCATGAGAAAAACACTAGTGGGTAAAAGAAAGGAAAATGCCAAGGTGTTTTATAGAACATAGAACATAGAAAAAATACAGCACAAACAGGCCCTTCAGCCCACAAGTTGCACTGGTCATGTTCCTACCTACCTAGGCCTATATATAGGCTTATCTATAACCCTCAATCCTATTAAGTTCCATGTACTCATCCAGAAGTCTCTTAAAAGACCCTATCGAGTTTGCCTCCACCACCACTGACGGCAGCCGATTCCACGCACCCACCACCCTCTGAGTGAAAAACTTACCCCTGACATCTCCTCTGTACCTACTCCCCAGTATAAGTGTATTAAGGGCAAGAAGGTAAGCAGGGAAAGAGTAGAGCCCATTCGGGACCAACGTGGCAATGTGTGTGTGGAGCAGGGAGATTAGGTGATGTTTTCAATGAGTATTTTGCATCTATGTTTGTTATGGAGGATGATGTAGGTCTGGAAAGCAGAGAGGGAGTCTGTGATATCATTTAACATATTAGCATTGAGTCATTGAGTCATAGAGGTTTACAGCATGGAAACAGGCCCTTCGGCCCAACTTGTCCATGTTGCCCATTTTTTTAAACCTCTAAGCTAGTCCTAATTGCCCGCATTTGGCCCATATCCCCCTCTACCCAGCTTACCCATGTGACTGTCTGAAAGCTTTTTAAAAGACAAAATTGTATCTGCCTCTACTACAAACTCTGGCAGCTTGTTCCAGATACTCACCACCCTCTGTGTGAAAAGAATTGCCCCTCTGGACAGGCAGAGAGTGGGGATAAAGGGGTCTTTTTCAGGATGGCAGCCGGTGATTAGTGGTGTGCCTCAGGGGTCGGTGCTGGGACCACAACTTTCCACAATATACATTAACGATTTGGAAGAAGGAACTGAAGGCACTGTTGCTAAGTTTGCAGATGATACAAAGATATGTAGAGGGGCAGGTAGTATTGAGGAAGCAGGGGGGCTGCAGAAGGACTTGGACAGGTTAGGAGAGTGGGCAAAGAAGTGGCAGATGGAATACAATGTGGAAAAGTGTGAGGTTATGCGCTTTGGAAGGAGGAATGGAGGCACAGACTACTTTCTAAATGGGAAAATGCTTAGGAAATCAGAAACACAAAGGGACTTGGGAGTCATTGTTCAAGATTCTCTTAAGGTTAATGTGCAGGTTCAGTCAGCAGTTAGGAAGGCAAATGCAATGTTAGCATTCATGTCGAGAGGGCTAGAATACAAGAGCAGGGATCTACTTCTGAGGCTGTATAAGGCTCTGGTCAGACCCTATTTGGAGTACTGTGAGCAGTTTTGGGCCCCATATCTAAGGAAAGATGTGCTGGCCTTGGAAAGGGTCCAGAGGAGGTTCACAAGAATGATCCCTGGAATGAAGAGCTTGTCGTATGAGGAACGGTTGAGGACTCTGAATCTGTACTCGTTGGAGTTTAGGAGGATGAGGGGGGATGTTATTGAAACTTACAGGATACTGCGAGACCTGGATAGAGTGGACATGGAGAGGTTTCCACTAGTAGGAAAAACTAGAACCAGAGGGCACAACCTCAGGCTGAAGGGACGATCCTTTAAAACAGAGATGAGGAGGAATTTCTTTAGCCAGAGTGGTAAATCTGTGGAACTCTTTGTCGCAGAAGGCTGTGGAGGCCAGGTCATTGAGTGTCTTTAAGACAGAGATACTTAGGTTCTTGATTAATAAGGGGATCAGTGGTTATGAGAAAAAGGCAGGAGAATGGGGATGAGAGAAATATCAGCCATGATTGAATGGCAGAGCAGACTCGATGGGCCAAGTGACCTAATTCTGCTCCTATGTCTTATGGTCTTTTGTATCTCTCCCCTCTCACCTTAAAGCTATGCCCTCTAGTTTTAAACTCCTCTATCTTAGGGAAAGGATATTGACTATCTAGCTGATCTATGCCCCTCATTATTTTATAGACCCTTGAAAAACAACTCTCGACAACCACCCTCTGTTTTCTGGCATCAAACCAATTTTGTATCCATTTAGATACCTCACCCTGGATCCCATGAGATTTAACCTCATGCAACAACCTACCATGCGGTACCTTGTGCAAGACCTTGCTAAAGTCCATGTCGACAACATCAACTGCACTGCCCTCATCTACCTTCTTGGTTAACCCTTCAAACAACTCAATCAAATTGGTGATACATGATTTTCCACTCACAAAGCCATGCTGACAGTTCCTAATCAGTCCTTGCGTCTCTAAATGCCTGTAGATCCTGTCTCTCAAAATACCTTCCAACAACTTAACCCACTACAGATGTGAGGCTCATCGGCCTGTAGTTCCCTGGCTTTTCCCTGCAGCCTTTCTTAAACAAAGGCACAACATTTGCCACCTTCCAATCTTCAGGTGCCTCACCTGTGACTATCGATGATTCAAATATCTCGGCTAGGGGACCCGCAATTTCCTCCCTAGCCTCCCACAATGTCCTGGGATACACTTCATCAGGTCCCAGGGATTTATCTACTTTGAAGTGCTTTAAAACTTCCAGCACCTCCTTCTCCATAATATGTGTTGGAGCTGTTGAAAAGCATCAAGTTAGATAAATCGCCGGGACCAGATGGGATGTACCCCAGGTTACTGTGGGAGGCGAGGGAAGAGATTGCTGATCCTCTGGCGATGATCATTGCACCGTCAATGGAGACGGGAGAGGTTCCGGAGGATTGGAGGATGGTGGATGTGGTTCCGTTATTCAAGAAAGGGAGAAGAGATAACCCAGGAAATTATAGACCGGTGAGTCTAACCTCAGTGGTAGGTAAGTTGATGGAGAAGATCCTGAGAAGGCAGGATTTATGAACATTTGGAAAGGAATAGTCTGATCAGAAGTAGCCAGCACGGCTTTGTCCGAGGCAGATCATGCCTTACGAGTCTGATTGAGCTTTTTGAAGATGTGACTAGACACTTAGACGGGGGAAGAGCGGTAGATGTAGTTTATATGGATTTCAGTAAGGCGTTTGATAAGGTGCCCCATGCAAGGCTTATGGAGAAAGTGAAGGGGCATGGGATACAAGGGGACATTGCCTTGTGGATTCAGAACTGGCTTGCCCACAGAAGGCCAAGAGTGGGCGTAGATGGGTCTTTTTCAGAGTGGAGGTCGGTCACCAGTGGGGTGCCCCAGGGATCTGTTCTGGAACCCTTGCCCTTTGTGATTTTTATAAATGACCTGGATGAGGAAGTGGAAGGATGGGTTGGTAAGTTTGCTGATGACACAAAGGTTGGTGGTGTTGTGGATAGTGTAGAGGGATGTCAGCAGTTGCAACGAGACATAGATAAGATGCAAGACTGGGCGGAGAAGTGGCAGATGGACTTCAACCCAGATAAGTGTGTGGTGGTTCATTTTGGCAGGTCGAATAGGATGGAAGAATATAATATGAAGGGTAAGACGCTTGGCAGTGTGGAAGAACAGAGGGATCTTGGTGTCCGGGTTCATAGGACGCTCAAAGCGGCGTCGCAGGTAGAGGCTGTGGTTAGGAAGGCGTATGGAATACTGGCCTTCATCAATAGAAGAATTGAGTTTAGAAATCGGGAGATAATGCTGCAGCTGTATAGTACCCTGGTCAGACCCCACCTGGAGTACTGTGCCCAGTTCTGGTTGCTTCATTACAGAAAGGATGTGGAAGCCACAGATGTTCGTCGAGATAAACATCTCGCCAAGGCCATCCCCACACCCCCACTTCTTGCCTTCAAACAACCGCACAACCTCAAACAGACCATTGTCCGGAGCAAACTACCCAGCCTTCAGGAGAACAGTGACCACGACACCACACAACCCTGCCGCAGCAACCTCTGCAAGACGTGCCGGATCATCGACACGGATGCCATCATCTCACGTGAGAACACCATCCACCAGGTACACGGTACATACACTTGCAACTCGGCCAACGTTGTCTACCTGATACGCTGCAAGAAAGGATGTCCCGAGGCATGGTACATTGGGGAAACCATGCAGACACTACGACAACGGATGAATGAACACCGCTCGACAATCACCAGGCAAGACTGTTCTCTTCCTGTGGGGGAGCACTTCAGCAGACACGGGCATTCAGCTTCTGATCTTCAGGTAAGCGTTCTCCAAGGTGGCCTTCACGACACACGACAGCGCAGAGTCGCTGAGCAGAAACTGATAGCCAAGTTCCACACACGTGAGGACGGCCTAAACCGGGATGTTGGATTTATGTCACATTATCAGTAACCCCCACAGCTTTCCCCCTGGACTTGCAGGCTGTCCTGTCTGGAGACGATACACATCTCTTTAACCTGTGCTTAATGCTCCCTCCACCCACATTGTCTGCATCTTTAAGACCTGGTTGGTTGTAGGGATTCGCATTCTAATCAGTATTCTGTAACTTGATTTTGTGTCTCTGTGCACTGTTTGAGAGCACATTTCCACTCCATCTGACGAAGGAGCAGCGCTCCGAAAGCTAATGGTATTTGCTACCAAATAAACCTGTTGGACTTTAACCTGGAGCTGTTAAAACTCTTATTGTGTTCACCCCAGTCCAACGCCGGCATCTCCACATCATGGAGGGGGTGAGGCAGAATAGAAGAACAAGGATAGGTCAGGGCAAAGGAGAGATTGACAAAGATGTGATGGACAGAGGAGTGTTAATGATGCCCAGGAAGGGATGAAAAGTGCTAATAGTGGCAAAAGAGGAGGTAGCAGAATGTGTTAATGGGAGCAACTGAACTGCAAGGGACAGGTGACCATGTGGGGGGAGGGTGGGGTTATGTTGGGGCAGGCGAGGGAGCTGAAAAACAATAAACTACAAAAGGGGCAGTCATGGTGGAGGGAAAAGGTTACAGTTTAAAGCTATTGAACTCAATGTTGAGTTGAGAAATGCCTGATCAGAAGGTGAGGTGTTGTTCTTCCAGTTTGCATTGGGCATCGCTGGAACACTGCAGCAGGCCATGGAGGGACATGTGGGCATGAGAGCAAGATGCTGAGTTAAAATGGAAATGACAGGAAGGTTGGGGTCAGGCTTGGGGACTGAGCACAGGTGTTCCGTAAAGCGGTCAGTCTGTGTTTAGTCTCCCCAGTGTCGCAGAGGCGGCACAGGGAGCGGTGAAGACACAGATCAAATTTAAAGTTTCGTTTTTTTAAAGTTTATTTATTAGTGTCACAGTAGGCTTACATTAATGCTGCAATGAAGTTACTGTGAAAATCCCCTAGTTACCACTCTCTGGCACCTGTTCGGGTACACTCCACTTAGACAGTGGCCTAAGCCAGGAATCGAACCCGGGTCCCTGGCGCTGTGAGGCAGCAGTGCTAGCCACTGTGCCACCGTGCCCCCGGGAATCGAACCCGGGTCCCTGGCACTGTGAGGCAGCAGTGCTAACCACTGTGCCACCGTGCCCCCGGGAATCGAACCCGGGTCCCTGGCACTGTGAGGCAGCAGTGCTAACCACTGTGTCACTGTGCCCCCGGGAATCGAACCCGGGTCCCTGGCACTGTGAGGCAGCAGCGCTAACCACTGTGTCACCGTGCCCCCGGGAATCGAACCCGGGTCCCTGGCGCTGTGAGGCAGCAATGCTAACCACTGTGCCACCGTGCCCCCGGGAATCGAACCCGGGTCCCTGGCGCTGTGAGGCAGCAATGCTAACCACTGTGCCACCGTGCCCCCGGGAATGGAACCCGGGTCCCTGGCGCTGTGAGGCAGCAATGCTAACCACTGTGCCACCGTGCCCCCGGGAATCGAACCCGGGTCCCTGGCGCTGTGAGGCAGCAATGCTAACCACTGTGCCACCGTGCCCCCGGGAATCGAACCCGGGTCCCTGGCGCTGTGAGGCAGCAATGCTAACCACTGTGCCACCATGAAGGAGGTGCAAGTGAAAGCCTGCTTCACCTGAAAGGAGTGTTTCAGGTGAAACACTCATTGAGGCGGGAGGAGGTAAAGGGGCAGGTGTTGCACCTTCTGCGATTGCATGAGAAGGTGCCGTTGGAAGTGGATGGGGAGTTGGGTGATGGAGGAGAGGATCAGAGTGTCACAGAGGGAGTGGTTCCTGCAGAATACTGACAGGGAGTACAGGGAAGAAGTGTTTATTGGTGGCATCATGCTGGAGTTGGTAGAGGCTGATCCTTTGAATGCAGAGGCTGGTGGGGTGAAAAATGACAACAGAGGGAGCCTGTCAATGTTCATGTCTGCTGTGTGAGGCAAGGGAGGTGATTGCAATTTTAATTTTCAATTCCTCTCTGGCTACAGGAGAGGTGATGTGGAGATGCCGGCGTTGGACTGGGGTAAGCACAGTAAGAAGTCTCACAACACCAGGTTAAAGTCCAACAGGTAGTTGGTAGCAAATACCATAAGCTTTCGGAGCGCCGCTCCTTCATCAGGTGAGTGGGAGTTCTGTTCACAAACAGGGCATATAAAGACACAAACTCAATTTACAAGATAATTGTTGGAATGTGAGTCTTTACAGGTAATCAAGTCTTAAAGATACAGACAATGTGAGTGGAGAGAGGGTTAAGCACAGTTTAAAGAGATGTGTATTGTCTCCAGCCGGGACAGTTAGTGAGATTTTGCAAGCCCAGGCAAGTCGTGGGTGTGGTAAACCGCTGTTAAGCTTATTGCCTGTGTGTGTCTGTGTGTGTGACATGCCTGGGCATGCCCCTGCCGGCCCTGCCTGAGACTCCTCCCCCCTGGTCCAGGTATAAAGATGACTGCTCCCAACCCCCCTGCCTCAGTCGCCGGACCAGTTCATCAGCATGGGTGCGCTCCAAGTCTTTTGCGAATAAAAGCCCATTTGTTCTTGCATACAAACTAGTCTTTGCTTGATTGATAGTGCATCAATTTTATTCGCGAAAGGTTTTGGGATGGAGCAGATACTAAAAAACCCAATGGATTAGAATTGGATCCTCAAGCTGTAGGAGCCTCTAACAGCTTTGATCACTGGCTGCGATGTTTCGAAACTTTCCTCACCGCCTCCGCCTCTGTCGCCCGGACCGAAACCGACAAGCTCCACGTGCTCCACGCCCGGGTAAGCGATCAAGTATTCTCGATGATTAGAGATGCTGAAACTTACGAGGATGCGATCAAACTTTTAAAAGGCCAGGACAACAAACAGTCTAATGTAATCTTCGCCAGACATCTTCTGGCTACTTGCAGACAACAGCCAGGAGAATCGGGTGATCAATTCCTGCGTGCGTTGCGAGCACTTGGCAGGGCCTGCAACTGCAAGACCGTAACAGCCACCCAAAACACTGAGGATTTAATCAGAGATGCCTATGTCACGGGTATCGGGTCAAACTATATCCGACAACGACTGCTGGAACAGGGTGGGCTGGACCTACAAAAGACTGTAGCGCTTGCCGACTCGTTAGAGGTGGCCTTCCGTAATCTGGAGGCCTACACCCCCGACCACGGGGGCGCATCGTGGACACCGTGGTCGCCGCCGCCTCTGTACTCGGGAGGGCCGCAGGCCTACGCCACGCCACGTCCCACCAATGACCCGACCGCTGCGGCAGTCTCCGGAGGCCCGAAGTGCTACTTCTGCGGCCTGGGGAAGCACCCCCGACACCGCTGCCCGGCGAAGGATGCGATCTGCTCCGGGTGTGGAAAGAAGGGCCATTACACGAAGGTATGCAGGGCGAAGTCGACCTCCAAGCCCAGTAGCGCCGCGTGCGACCCGCGGGGGCCGCCATCTTGGACGCCTTCAGCCACGTCGCAAAACGGTGGCTTCGGTTACGCTGGACCAATCCAGGCCTCACCAACTCGCCAGGTCCATGATGGACATCGAGGCAAACGGTCGCACTACAAACTGTTTATTTGACTGTGGGAGTACGGAGAGCTTTATTCACCCTAACACAGTGAGTAGCCACGCCCTTTCAGTACTGCCAGTGAAGCAAACAATCTCCATGGCTTCAAAGTCCCACTCGGTGGATGTCCTCGGGTCCTGCGTGGCGACCCTGACTGTACGGGGCACAGTGTACAAAAACATCAGGCTCCTCGTGCTGCCACAACTCTGCGCTGCCGTACTCCTGGGGCTAGATTTCCTGTGTCACCTTAAGAGTGTCACCATGGAGTATAATGGGCCTTTTCCCCCACTCTCTGTTTGCAATCAGCAGTTCCTAGATCGCCCACCGCGCACCACCTGCAGCCTCTCGACCCTTAAAGTCGCCCCTCCCTCACTGTTTGCAAATCTCACCCCCGACTGCAAGCCCATCGCCACCAAGAGCAGACGGTACAGTGCTGGAGACAGGGCTTTAATCAGGTTCGAAGTACAACGGCTCCTAGGGGAGGGGATCATTGAGGCCAGTACCAGCCCCTGGAGAGCCCAAGTAGTAGTTGTTAAGACTGGGGAGAAACATCGCATGGTCATTGACTACAGTCAGACCATTAACCGCTACACGCAGCTGGACGCGTACCCCCTTCCCCGCATATCTGACATGGTTAATCAGATTGCGCAATATCGGGTGTTCTCCACCATCGACTTAAAATCTGCATACCCACCAGCTCCCGATCCACCTGGAAGACCGCCAATATACTGCCTTCGAGGCGGATGGCCACCTCTATCACTTCCTTAGGGTCCCCTTCGGCATCACCAACGGGGTCTCGGTTTTCCAGCGTGAGATGGACCGAATGGTAGACCAGAACGGGCTGCGGGCCACCTTCCCGTACCTGGATAACGTCACCATCTGCGGCCATGATCAGCAGGACCACGACGCCAACCTCCACAAATTCCTCCACACCGCCACACTCCTAAATCTGACCTATAATAAGGAGAAGTGCGTATTCCGCACACACCGCCTCGCCATCCTTGGTTGTGTTGTGGAAAACAGGGTCATCGGTCCCGATCCCGACCACATGCATCCCCTCCTGGAACTTTTTTTTTTTTTTTTTTTTTTAACTGGTCGGTGCAACATCGTGGGCCGAAGGGCCTGTTCTGCGCTGTAATGTTCTATGTTCTATGTTCTAACTTCCCCTCCCCACCAGCCTCAAAGCACTGAGGAGATGCCTGGGCTTCTTCTTGTATTATGCCCAGTGGGTCCCCAATTATGCGGATAAAGCCCGTCCACTCATCAAATCCACCTCTTTTCCCCTGACGGCAGAGGCCTGCCTGGCCTTCGACCGCATCAAAGCAGACATCACGAAAGCCACGATGCACGCTGTAGATGAATCCATCCCATTCCAGGTGGAGAGGGATGCGTCTGACTTCGCCCTAGCCGCCACCCTTAACCAGGCGGGCAGACCCGTGGCCTTCTTCTCACGAACCCTCCAAGGCCCTGAAATTCGACACTCCTCTGTCGAGAAGGAGGTCCAAGCCATAGTGGAAGCTGTATGGCACTGGCGCCACTACTTAGCTGGTAAACGATTCGCCCTACTCACGGACCAACGGTCAGTTGCATTCATGTTTAATAACACGCAGCGGGGCAAGATCAAAAATGATAAAATATTGAGGTGGAGAATCGAGCTTTCCACCTACAATTACGACATCTTATACCGGCCCGGGAAGCTCAATGAGCCCCCAGACGCCCTGTCCCGGGGAATAGGTGCCAGCGCACAAATAGACCAATTGCAGACTCTCCACAACGGCCTCTGCCACTCGGGGGTCACCAGGTTCTTTCACTTCATTAAAGCCCGTAACCTGCCCTACTCCATTGAGGAAGTCAGGTCTATAACCAGACACTGCCAGGTCTGCGCAGAGTGCAAGCCGCACTTCTATCGGCCAGACAGAGCACACCTCATAAAGGCCACCCGCCCTTTCGAACGCCTAAGCGTCGACTTCAAATTCCCCCTCCCCTCTTCTGACCGCAACATATACTTCCTCAACGTCATTGATGAATATTCACGTTTCCCCATCACTATTCCCTGCCCGGATACGACCTCGGCCACGGTCGTCAGGACCCTGCACAGACTCTTCACCCTGTTCAGTTTCCCTAGCTATATCCATAGCGACCGGGGATCCTCCTTTATGAGTGATGAGCTGTGACAGTACCTGCTCTCCAAAGGCATAGCCTCGAGTAGGACCACCAGCTACAACCCCAGGGGGGAACGGACAGGTAGAGAGGGAGAACGCGACAGCCTGGAAGGCAGTTTTACTAGCTCTGAGGTCTAACGGTCTTCCAGTCACCCGCTGGCAAGAGGTCCTCCCTGATGCACTACACTCGATTAGATCACTCCTTTGCACAGCTACCAATGCTACCCCTCACGAAAGGATGTTTGTTTTCCCCAGGAAGTCCTCCTCGGGGACCTCACTACCGTCGTGGCTGACGTCCGCAGGCCCGTCCTGCTCCGGAAGCATGTGAGGACCCATAAGTCGGACCCCCTGGTCGAAAGGGTCCAGCTCCTCCATGCCAACCCCCAATACGCCTATGTGGCGTATCCCGACGGGCGGGAGGACACGGTCTCCATTCGAGACCTGGCACCCGCAGGTGCCCCAGGGATCACGACGACCCACAACCCCACACCCCCAACCCCCGTATACAGCACGCCTGGGCCCCAGGAGCCGCCACAACGCACCCGACAATCAGAAGGGACTACAGACGACTCGAGCGACTACGGCCTGGCGCCTGAACCAACACCGCGGCCACCGGAACCGACACCACAACCGGCACTACGGCAGTCACAGCGGCAGATCAAGCCCCCAGAGAGACTGAATTTGTAAATTTGTAATTCTGTAAATATCGTTCCACCCACCTCACCCCCGCCGGACTCCTTTTTAAAAGCAGGGGGTAAATGTGGTAAACTACTGTTAAGCTTACTGCCTGTGTGTGTGTGTGTGTGTGTGTGTGTGTGTGTGACATGCCTGGGCATGCCCCTGCCGGCCCTGCCTGAGACTCCTCCCCCGCTGGTCCAGGTATAAAGGGGACTGCGGTTACAAGTGGTGTACCTCAGGGATCTGTTTTGGGGCCACTGCTGTTTGTAATATTTATTAATGATCTGGATGAGGGTATAGTTGGGTGGATTAGCAAATTTGCTGATGACACCAAAGTCGGTGGTGTGGTAGACAGTGAGGAAGGGTGTCGTAGTTTGCAGGAAGACTTAGACAGGTTGCAAAGTTGGGCCGAGAGGTGGCGGATGGAGTTTAATGCGGAGAAGTGTGAGGTAATTCACTTTGGTAGGAATAACAGATGTGTTGAGTATAGGGCTAACGGGAGGACTTTGAATAGTGTGGAGGAGCAGAGGGATCTAGGTGTATGTGTGCATAGATCCCTGAAAGTTGGGAATCAAGTAGATAAGGTTGTTAAGAAGGCATATGGTGTCTTGGCGTTTATTGGTAGGGGGATTGAATTTAGGAGTCGTAGCGTTATGTTGCAACTGTACACAACTCTGGTGCGGCCGCACTTGGAGTACTGTGTGCAGTTCTGGTCCCCACATTACAGGAAGGATGTGGAGGCTTTGGAGAGGGTGCAGAGGAGGTTTACCAGGATGTTGCCTGGTATGGAGGGGAGATCCTATGAGGAGAGGCTGAGGGATTTGGGATTGTTTTCGCTGGAAAGGCGGCGGCTAAGAGGGGATCTTATTGAAACATATAAGATGATTAGAGGTTTAGATAGGGTGGATAGTGATAGCCTTTTTCCTCTGATGGAGAAATCCAGCACGAGGGGGCATGGCTTTAAATTGAGGGGGGGTAGTTATAGAACCGATGTCAGGGGTAGGTTCTTTACCCAGAGGGTGGTGAGGGATTGGAATGCCCTGCCAGCATCAGTAGTAAATGCGCCTAGTTTGGGGGCGTTTAAGAGATCCGTAGATAGGTTCATGGACGAAAAGAAATTGGTTTAGGTTGGAGGGTCACAGTTTTTTTTTTAACTGGTCGGTGCAACATCGTGGGCCGAAGGGCCTGTTCTGCGCTGTAATGTTCTATGTTCTATGTTCTAACCCCCCTGCCTCAGTTGCCGGACAAGTTCATCAGCATGGGTGTGCTCCAAATCTTTTGCGAATAAAAGCCTATTTGTTCTTGCATACAAACTAGTCTTTGCTTGAGTGATAGTGCATCAGTGGGGGTTACAGATCGCGTGACATGAACCCAAGGTTGAGGCCGTCCTCATGTGTGCGGAATTTGGCTATCGGTTTCTGCTCAGCGATTCTGCGTTGTCGTGTGTCGTGAAGGCCGCCTTGGAGAACGCTTACCCGAAGATTAGAGGCTGAATACCCGTGACTGTTGAAGTGCTCCCCAGCAGGAAGAGAACAGTCTTGCCTGGTGATTGTCGAGCGGTGTTCATTCATCCGTTGTTGTAGCGTCTGCATGGTCTCCCCAATGTACCATGCCTCGGGACATCCTTTCCTGCAGCGTATCAGGTAAGAAGTCTCACAACACCAGGTTAAAGTCCAACAGGTTTATTTGGTAGCAAATACCATAAGCTTTCGGAGCGCTGCTCCTTCGTCAGATGGAGTGGTCTCTGTTCTCCAACAGTGCACAGACACAGAAATCAAGTTACAGAATACTAATTAGAATGCAAATCTCTACAGCCAGCCAGGTCTTAAAAGGTACAGATAATGTGGGTGGAGGGAGCATTCAACACAGGTTAAAGAGATGTGTATTGTCTCCAGACAGAACAGCTAGTGAGATTCTGCAAGACCAGGGGCGAGCTGTGGGGCTTACTGATAATGTGACATAAATCCAACATCCCGGTTTAGGCCGTCCTCATGTGTGCGGAACTTGGCTATCAGTTTCTGCTCAGCGACTCTGCGCTGTTGTGTGTTGTGAAGGCCGCCTTGGAGAACGCTTACCTGAAGATCCAAGGCTGAATGCCCGTGACTGCTGAAGTGCTCCCCCACAGGAAGAGAACAGTCTTGCCTGGTGATTGTCGAGCGGTGTTCATTCATCCGTTGTCGTACCCAGCCTTCAGGAGAACAGTGACCACGACACCACACAACCCTGCCACAGCAACCTCTGCAAGACGTGCTGGATCATCGACACGGATGCCATCATCTCACGTGAGAACACCATCTACCAGGTACACGGTACATACTCTTGCAACTCGGCCAACGTTGTCTACCTGATACGCTGCAGGAAAGGATGTCCCGAAAGGATGCTCAGGGAGACGAGAGATGAAATTGCTGGGCCTCTGACGGAAATCTTTGTTGCTTCTTTGGACACGGGTGAGGTCCTTGAGGATTGGAGGATAGCGAATGTGGTCCCGTTGTTTAAGAAGGGTCGCAGGGATAACCCAGGAAATTATAGGCTGGTGAGCTTGACGTCCGTGGTAGGGAAGTTGTTGGAGAGGATTCTTAGAGACAGGATGTATGTGCATTTAGAACGGAACAATCTCATTAGTGACAGACAGCATGGTTTTGTAAGAGGGAGGTCGTGCCTTACAAATTTAGTGGAGTTTTTTGAGGAAGTGACAAAAACGGTTGATGAAGGAAGGGCCGTGGATGTCGTCTATATGGATTTCAGTAAGGCATTTGACAAAGTCCCACATGGCAGGTTGGTTAAGAAGGTTAAGGCTCATGGGATACAAGGAGAAGTGGCTAGATGGGTGGAGAACTGGCTTGGCCATAGGAGACAGAGGGTAGTGGTCGAAGGGTCTTTTTCCGGCTGGAGGTCTGTGACCAGTGGTGTTCCGCAGGGCTCTGTACTGGGACCTCTGCTATTTGTGATATATATAAATGATTTGGAAGAAGGTGTAACTGGTGTAAGCAGCAAGTTTGCGGATGACACGAAGATGGCTGGACTTGCGGATAGCGAAGAGCATTGTCGGGCAATACAGCAGGATATAGATAGGCTGGAAAATTGGGCGGAGAGGTGGCAGATGGAATTTAATCCGGATAAATGCGAAGTGATGCATTTTGGAAGGAATAATGTAGGGAGGAGTTATACAATAAATGGCAGAGTCATCAGGAGTATAGAAACACAGAGGGACCTAGGTGTGCAAGTCCACAAATCCTTGAAGGTGGCAACACAGGTGGAGAAGGTGGTGAAGAAGGCATATGGTATGCTTGCCCAAGCGTTCTCCAAGGCGGCCTTCACAACACACAACAGCGCAGAGTCGCTGAGCAGAATCTGATAGCCAAGTTCCGCACACATGAGGACGGCCTAAACCGGGATGTTGGATTTATGTCACATTATCAGTAACCCCCACAGCTCGCCCCTGGTCTTGCATAATCTCACCAGCTGTTCTGTCTGGAGACAATACACATCTCTTTAACCTGTGTTTAATGTTCCCTCCAACCACATTATCTGTACCTTTTAAGACCTGGCTGGCTGTAGAGATTTGCATTCTAATTAGTATTCTGTAACTTGATTTCTGTGTCTGTGCACTGTTGGAGAACAGAGACCACTCCATCTGACGAAGGAGCAGCAAGCTCCGAAAGCTTATGGTATTTGCTACCAAATAAACCTGTTGGACTTTAACCTGGTGTTGTGAGACTTCTTACTGTGCTTACCCCAGTCCAACGCCGGCATCTCCACATCATGCGTATCAGGTAGACAACGTTGGCTGAGTTGCAAGAGTATGTACCGTGTACCTGGTGGATGGTGTTCTCATGTGAGATGATGGCATCCGTGTCGATGATCCGGCACGTCTTGCAGAGGTTGCTGCAGCAGGGTTGTGTGGTGTCGTGGTCACTGTTCTCCTGAAGGCTTGTAGAACAGTGTTCACAACACCACACAACTTGTGCTACCAAATAAACCTGTTGGACTTTAACCTGGTGTTGTGAGACTTCTTACTGTACAGGAGAGGTGCCAGAAGACTGGAGGACAGTTAATGTGGTACCATTATTCTGTGATCAAACGGACCATCTAAAATGGCGATTTGTAAAGCACGCTGGGACAATTGGGCAAGAACTAGAACGACAGGCTGCAGCGTAAAAGACAGAGATAAACAGGCTGCAACCCAGACAAGTGAATACACAGGATATGGGACATCTCCAGGACAACAGAGACTTTCAGGTCAAACTGGGTTGTTTACCAGGCATAGGGGCGCCGTAACCCCTTATTTGGGAGGGAGGTGTGAACCCTACATGCCCCCAGCACCTACAGACATGGCCGTTGGGGACACACCCAGAGATTGGTGTGGCAGCACTTGATTGGACTTTACCGATCAGGGTGATCAAGTCCTGATCGATTGATTGGCATTGGCCAAAAGGGGCGCAAAACCCAACGGGGTATAAAGGGTGCTGCGCAACCAAGAATCTCTCTCTCTCTCTCTGACCCCACGAACGAGCTACAACAACGGTGACCGTCGCCAGCAACAACCAGCACGAGGAGAGCCACCACACCCAAGAAGGAAGGAAGACCAGAGCCAGAGTGCCAGACCAGACCAAAGGACCAGACTATGCAGAGGATGACCGAGACCAGCGCACAGATAAAGGCCAATATCTGCTTGGGTACTTGCCAGTCACACAAAGGTAAGTCAAGGTCTTATATTGGACTTGAACTCTCATATTTTCTATAAAGATAACTTATTGTTGATTGTGTGTCTTAAATATTGGTTGTACTAACAAGACGTCTACTCGTAGTTATTTGTCCACCGTATAAGGATTAAAACAGACTGTGCGGCAGGCACAACAATTCAAGATGGGAAGTAGGAAAAAACCAGGTAATTACAGGCCAGTGAGTCTAAAATTAGAACAAAGATCAAAGAAAATTACAGTACAGGAACAGGCCCTTCGGCCTTCCAAGCCTGCACCGACCATGAATTAGTGATAGGGAAATTATTGGAAAAAATTCTAAGGGATGGAATTAATGGAGAGGTAAGGATTAGTGAAGGAGAGATCATGTTTCACAAATTTGATTGAATTTTTCCAGGAGATGACTAGATGAGGGCAGTGCAGTTGATGTAGTCTACATGGGCTTGTGAGGCAATGTCCCGCATGGGAAACTGATGAAGAAGCTAAGAGCCCATGGGATTCAGGGCAATTTGGCAAACTGGCTCCAAAATTGGCTTAGTGACAGGAAGGTCGAAGGTTGTTTCTGTGACTGGAAGTCTGTGTCCAGTGGTGTACCGCAGGGATTGGTGCTGGGTCCCTTGCTGTTTGTAGTATACATTAATGATCTAAATGTGAATGTGGGGGTATGATCAGTAAGTGCACAGATAACTTGGAAATTGGTGGTGTGGTAAATAGTGAGGAGGAAAGCCTTGGTTTACAGGACGATATAGACGGGCTGGTCAGATGGGCAGAACAGTGGCAAATGGAATTTAACCCTGGAAAGGGTGAGGTGATGCATTTTGGGAGGACTAACCAGGTAAGGGAATACACAATGGATGGTAGGATGCTAGAAAGCACAGAGGACCAGAGGGACCATGGGGTGCATGTCCATAGATCCCTGAAGGCATGGGTGATTTTAATATGCATATAGAGTCATAGAGTCAGAGAGGTTTGCAGCATGGAAACAGGCCCTTCAGCCCAACTTGTCCATGCCGCCTTTTTTTTAACCCCTAAACTAATCCCAATTGCCCATTTGGCCCATATCCCTCAATACCCATCGTACCCATGTAACTGTCTAAATGCTATTTAAGAGACAAAATTGTACCCACCTCTACTATTATCTCTGGCAGCTTGTTCCAGACACTCACCACTCTCTGTGTGAAAAAATTGTCTCTCTGGACACTTTTGTATCTCTCCCCTCTCACCTTAAACCTATGCCCTCTAGTTTTAGACTCCCCTACCTTTGGGAAAAGATATTGACTATCTAGCTGATCTGTGCCCTTCATTATTTTATAGACCTCTATAAGATCACCCCTCAGCCTCCTACGCTACAGAGAAAAAAGTCCCAGTCTATCCAGCCTCTCCTTATAACTCAAACCATCAAGTCCCAGTAGCATCTTAGTAAATCTTTTCTGCACTCTTTCTAGTTTAATAATATCCTTTCTATAATAGGGTGACCAGAACTGTACACAGTATTCCAAGTGTGGCCTTACCAATGTCTTGTACAACTTCAACAAGACGTCCCAACTCCTGTATTCAATGTTCTGACCGATGAAACCAAGCATGCCGAATGCCTTCTTCACCACTCTGTCCGCCTGTGACTCCACTTTCAAGGAGCTATGAACATGTACCCCTAGATCTCTTTGTTCTGTAACTCTCCCCAACGCCCTACCATTAACTGAGTAAGTCCTGCCCTGGTTCAATCTACCAAAATGCATCACCTCGCATTTGTCTAAATTAAACTCCATCTGCCATTCGTCAGCCCACTGGCCCAATTGATCAAGATCCCATTGCAATTGGAGATAACCTTCCTCACTGTCCACTATGCCATCAATCTTGGTGTCATCTGCAAACTTACTAACCATGCCAGGAGTATTCGCAATAAAGTGGGTGAACTTGCAGCGTGGATCAGTACCTGGGACTTCGATGTTGTGGCTATTTCAGAGACATGGATAGAGCAGGGGCAGGAATGGATGCTGCAGGTCCCGGGGTTCAAATGTTTTAGTCGAAGTAGGGAAGGATGTAGAAGAGGGGGAGGGGTAGCATTATTGGTCAGAGATTGTATCACAGTGTCAGAGAGGAGGTTTGATGAGGACTTATCTGTTGAGGTAGTATGGGCGGAGATTAGAAATAGGAGAGGAGAGGTCACCCTGTTGGGAGTCTTTTATAGACCTCCTAAAAGTTCTAGAGAGGTTGAGGAAAGGATTGCGGAGTCAATCCTGCTTAGGAGTGAAAGTAATAGGGCAATTGTTATGGGGGATTTTAACTTGACTAATATTGACTGGAATTGTTATAGCTCTAGCTCGTTAGAGGGGTCAGTTTTTGTTCAAAGCGTGCAGGAAGGTTTTTTGACTCAGTATGTAGACAGGCCAACTAGAGGTGAGGCTATATTGGATCTGGTGCTGGGAAATGAGCCAGACCAGGTGCTAGACTTGGAAGTTGGTGTGCATTTTGGTGATAGTGACCACAATTCGGTTACGTTCACCTTAGTGATGGAAAGGGATAGGCATGAACCTCGGGCCAGTGGTTTTAGCTGGGGGAAGGGTAATTATGAGGCTATTAGGAGAGAATTAGGAAACATAGGTTGGACTAGGAGATTACAGGGACTGGGAACGTCCGACATGTGGAGTTTTTTCAAGGAGCAGCTACTGCGAGTCTGTGATAGGTATGTCCCTGTCAGGCAAGGAGGAATTGGTAGGGCTAGGGAACCGTGGTGCACCAAAAAAGTTTCTTTGTTGGTTAAAAAGAAAAAGGAGGCTTATGTTCGGATGAGACGTGAGCACTCGGGTAGTGCACTAGAAAGCTTTAGATTGGCTAAGAGGGAGTTGAAGAGCGAGCTTAGAAGGGCTAAAAGGGGACATGAGAAGACTTTGGCGGATAGGGTTAAAGAGAATCCTAAGGCGTTCTATAGGTATGTCAAGAACAGAAGGTTGGTTAGGGCAAGTTTAGGGCCAGTTATAGATGGCAGAGGGAAGTTATGTGTGGAACCGGAGGAGATTGGTGAAGCATTGAACCAATATTTCTCTTCGGTGTTCACGCAAGGGGACATGAATATAGCTGAGGAGGACACTGGGTTGCAAGGGAGTAGAATAGACAGTATTACAGTTGATAAGGAGGATGTGCAGGATATTCTGGAGGGTCTGAAAATAGATAAATCCCCTGGTCCGGATGGGATTTATCCAAGGATTCTCTGGGAGGCAAGAGAAGTGATTGCAGAGCCTCTGGCTCTGATCTTCAGGTCGTCGTTGGCCTCTGGTATAGTACCAGAAGATTGGAGGTTAGCGAATGTTGTCCCATTGTTTAAGAAGGGGAACAGAGACTTCCCCGGGAATTATAGACCGGTGAGTCTCACTTCTGTTGTCGGCAAGATGTTGGAAAAAATTATAAGGGATAGGATTTATAGTTATTTGGAGAGTAATGAATTGATAGGTGATAGTCAGCATGGTTTTGTGGCAGGTAGGTCGTGCCTTACTAACCTTATTGAGTTTTTTGAGAAAGTGACCAAGGAGGTGGATGGGGGCAAGGCAGTGGACGTGGTATATATGGATTTTAGTAAGGCGTTTGATAAGGTTCACCATGGTAGGCTTCTGCAGAAAATGCAGATGTATGGGATTGGGGGTGATCTAGGAAATTGGATCAGGAATTGGCTAGCGGATAGGAAACAGAGGGTGGTGGTTGATAGTAAATATTCATCATGGAGTGCGGTTACAAGTGGTGTACCTCAGGGATCTGTTTTGGGGCCACTGCTGTTTGTAATATTTATTAATGATCTGGATGAGGGTATAGTTGGGTGGATTAGCAAATTTGCTGATGACACCAAAGTCGGTGGTGTGGTAGACAGTGAGGAAGGGTGTCGTAGTTTGCAGGAAGACTTAGACAGGTTGCAAAGTTGGGCCGAGAGGTGGCGGATGGAGTTTAATGCGGAGAAGTGTGAGGTAATTCACTTTGGTAGGAATAACAGATGTGTTGAGTATAGGGCTAACGGGAGGACTTTGAATAGTGTGGAGGAGCAGAGGGATCTAGGTGTATGTGTGCATAGATCCCTGAAAGTTGGGAATCAAGTAGATAAGGTTGTTAAGAAGGCATATGGTGTCTTGGCGTTTATTGGTAGGGGGATTGAATTTAGGAGTCGTAGCGTTATGTTGCAACTGTACACAACTCTGGTGCGGCCGCACTTGGAGTACTGTGTGCAGTTCTGGTCCCCACATTACAGGAAGGATGTGGAGGCTTTGGAGAGGGTGCAGAGGAGGTTTACCAGGATGTTGCCTGGTATGGAGGGGAGATCCTATGAGGAGAGGCTGAGGGATTTGGGATTGTTTTCGCTGGAAAGGCGGCGGCTAAGGGGGGATCTTATTGAAACATATAAGATGATTAGAGGTTTAGATAGGGTGGATAGTGATAGCCTTTTTCCTCTGATGGAGAAATCCAGCACGAGGGGGCATGGCTTTAAATTGAGGGGGGGTAGTTATAGAACCGATGTCAGGGGTAGGTTCTTTACCCAGAGGGTGGTGAGGGATTGGAATGCCCTGCCAGCATCAGTAGTAAATGCGCCTAGTTTGGGGGCGTTTAAGAGATCCGTAGATAGGTTCATGGACGAAAAGAAATTGGTTTAGGTTGGAGGGTCACAGTTTTTTTTTTAACTGGTCGGTGCAACATCGTGGGCCGAAGGGCCTGTTCTGCGCTGTAATGTTCTATGTTCTATGTTCTATGTTCTATGCCCCCTATATTCTCATCCAAATCATTAGTATAAATGACAAATAACCCAGCACCGATCCCTGAGGCACACCGCTGGTCACAGGCCTCCAGTTTGAAAAACAACTCTCTACAACCACTCTCTGATTCCACATAGATTGAAAGAATCAAATTGGCAAGGGTAGCCTGGAGACAGAGTTCATTGAATGCATGAGAGATTGTTTCTTAGAACAGTATGTTGTGGCACCAACCAGGGAGCAGGCTACTCTGGATTTGGTATTGTGTAATGAGGAGAGATTAATTGATGACCTCATAGTTAAGGACCCTCGAGGGAGGAATGACCATAGTATGATAGAATTCAAAATTCAGTTTGAGGGTGAGAAAGTGGAGCCCCATGCGAGCATTCTGGAATTAAACAAAGGAAATTACATCGGCTTGAGGACAGACTTGGCCTGAGCAGAGTGGGCAGGAAGGCTGAAAGGTCGGACAGTGGATGACCAGTGGCAGCTGTTTAAGGAGATCCTCAACTCCTCACAACTAAAATATATCCCAGTGAGGAAGAAAGATGGTAAGGGGGGGCTAATAAATATCCATGGCTAAACAAGGAGGTCAAGGACAATATAAAGACAAAAACTAAGGTATACCATATTGTAAAGGCCAGTGGCAGGCTGGAAGATTGGGAAACTTTTAAACATAAACAAAGGGAGACTATAAAAGTAATAAAAACAGCGAAGGTAAATTACGAATGAAAACTAGCGCAAAATATCAAGAAGGAGAGCAAAAGCTTCTATAGGTGTATAAAAGGGAAGAGTCGCTGGGGGTGAATGTTGGTCCCTCGGAAGATGAAACCGGAGAGTTAATAGTGGGGAACACTGAAATGGCAGAGATGCTAAATCAGTACTTTGCCTCAGTTTTCACAGTGGAGGACACCAGTACCATTCCTATAGGAATGGGCAAGTCAGGGGTAATAGAAAGGGTAGAACATAGAACATAGAACAGTACAGCACAGAACAGGCCCTTCGGCCCACGATGTTGTGCCGAGCTTTATCTGAAACCAAGATCAAGCTATCCCACTCCCTATCATCCTGGTGTGCTCCATGTGCCTATCCAATAACCGCTTAAATGTTTCTAAAGTGTCTGACTCCACTATCACTGCAGGCAGTCCATTCCACACCCCAACCACTCTCTGCGTAAAGAACCTACCTCTGATATCCGTCCTGTATCTCCCACCACGAACCCTATAGTTATGCCCCCTTGTAATAGCTCCATCCACCCGAGGAAATAGTCTTTGAACGTTCACTCTATCTATCCCCTTCATCATTTTATACACCTCTATTAAGTCTCCCCTCAGCCTCCTCCGCTCCAGAGAGAACAGCCCTAGCTCCCTCAACCTTTCCTCATATGACCTACCCTCCAAACCAGGCAGCATCCTGGTAAATCTCCTCTGCACTCTTTCCAGCGCTTCCACATCCTTCTTATAGTGAGGTGGCCAGAACTGCACACAATATTCCAAATGTGGTCTCACCAAGGTCCTGTACAGTTGCAGCATAACCCCACGGCTCTTAAACTCCAACCCCCTGTTAATAAAAGCTAGAACTTAGAATATTTTCATCTCTTGTGGATCCGCACATAGATGACTTTGTTGATCCTTAAGAAGCCCTACTCTCTCCCTAGTTACTCTTTTGCCCTTTATGTATTTGTAGAAGCTTTTTGAATTCTCCTTTGCCTTATCTGCCAAAACAATCTCATGTCCCCTTTTTGCTCTCCTGATTTCTTTCTTAACTTTACTCTGACAACCTCTATATTCTCGAAGGGATCCACTTGATCCCAGCTGCCTATACACATCATGTGCCTTTTTCTTTTTGACCGGGGCCTCAATATCCCGAGTCATCCAGGGTTCCCAACTTCCACCAGCCTTGCATCCTCAAAGATTCCAACAGATTTGTCAAGTATGATTTCCCTTTTGTAAACCCATTTTGACTCTATCTGATCCTGCCACCGTTTTCCAAGTGTTTTGCTACAAAATCTTTGATAATGGATTCTAGAATTTTCCCGACATCAGACTGACTGATTTATACCCTGTTTTCTCTTGACCTTCCTTTTTAAATAGTGGGCTACATTAGCTACCCTCCAATCTGTAGGAACTACTCCAGAGTCTATAGAATCTTGGAAGATGACCACCAATGCATCCAATATTTCTCGGGCCACTTCCTTTAGTACTCTGGGATGTAAATAATCAGGCCCTGTGGATTTATTAGCCTTCAATCCCATCAGTTTCCCCAACACAATTTATCTACTAAAACTGATTTCCTTCAGTTTCTCCCTCCCTGTGTTCCCCAACATGTCTGGTATCTTATTTGTGTCCTCCTTTGTGAAAACAGAACCAATGTATGTATTCAGTTGGTCGGCCATTTCTTTGTTCCCCATTATAAATTTCCCTGTTTCTGACTGTAAGGGACCTACATTTGTCTTCAATCTTTTTCTCTTTACAAAACTATAGAAACTTTTACTGTCAGTTTATATGTTCCCTGTTAGCTTATTTTCATTCTCTATTTTCCCCTTCTTAATCAATCCCTAGGTCCTCCTTTGCTGAATTCTAAATTGTTCCCAATCATCAGGTCTGTTGTTTTTCTGGCCAATTTGCATGTCTCTCCATTGGATCTAATATTATCTCTAATTTCCCTTGTAAGCCACGGTTTGGCCACCTTTCCAGTTTTACTTTTGGGCCAGACAAGAATAAACAATTGTTACAGTTCATGATGCACTTCTTGAATGTTTGCCAAGAGGTACTCAACTACTGTCTGAGAGTGTGGTGGAGACAGATTCACACAGCGAGTGGTGAGGATCTGGAATGCACTGTCTGAGAGTGTGGTGGAGACAGATTCACACAGCGAGTGGTTAGGATCTGGAATGCACTGTCTGAGAGTGTGGTGGAGACAGATTCACACAGCGAGTGGTTAGGATCTGGAATGTACTGTCTGAGAGTGTGGTGGAGACAGATTCACACAGCGAGTGGTTAGGATCTGGAATGTACTGTCTGAGAGTGTGGTGGAGACAGATTCACACAATGAGTGGTTAGTGCCTTGGTGAGAACAAGCGTACATTTACATGGACTCCAAGGATTAAATTATGAGGAGAGATAACACAAACAGGGTTTGTGTTAATGGAGTAATTTGATCAAATGTTTCTAGACATTAAGGGGAGCAGATAGATAGATAGAGAGAAACTATTTCTACTGATTGAGAAGTCGAGGAGCACAGTTGGAAATAGTTCTATACGTAAAGGGGTGGCAGAGGTTTGGAATTCTCGTCTGCCATCAGCAACTGATGTTAGATCAAAGTGGGATATATGGAGTTCGGTGACAGAGGTGTGATGATCTGATTGAGCAGTGACACAAGCTCCAGGGGTCAAATGGTCTCCACCTCCACTACCAACATTCCTAATAGATTAGATTAGATTCATGCCAGCAGGATCTTTCTGTCCCGCCAACAGCAGCCCCCCTGCCATAGCGGCGAGGGGTGCACTCATTGGGAAAGCTCGTTGACAATGGTGGAACCAGAGATCCGGCTGCAGGCTAACAGTGGGCCGACCCTGCCGCCATGAAACAGACGGTGGATTGCACAGAAAGTCCCACCCAAGCTTAACTCTGTATCTGTCTCCACAGACGCTGCCAGACCTGCTGAGTTTATCCAGCTTTTTATGTTTTTATTTCAAAATTCCAGCATCTGCAGTATTTTGCTTTTATTCCTGCAGGAAAACCTTGTGCTCGGTGAGTAATTGTGTTTGTTTGATTTTGGATAGAATGAGCAGCCATAGTGGAAAGATTTGAAGTTTTATTGTCTCAATTTCATGCCCACTGTCAGAACGATGAAAGAAATTACAGAAACAGAAATTGCTTTGAGACAGTTACAGACAAGTCTGATAGGTGACACCGACATTTGTGTCCAGTGTCACGGCTGACAGTTGGGTTCAACAATTCCATTGGCTTGAAGGAGAGTACCACAGGTTTCAGCCTAAACCAATAGAGACTTGCCGATCACTCATCTTTGCAGCTTATGGATCTGCTCTGACCTCAGGCTGGTTCCCAAGCTTTTCCTCATAGATCACCGGGATTGGTCGGTCTTGCTGGTTTAAATCATCTCCTGTTCTGATTTTTGGGCAGCAGAGAGTCAGCAAACCATCATTGGACAGTGAGCAGGTCATAGATGCCAGATCCAGGTTACTGGGCAGATGGTAAATGCGGCGAAATTCACGGGATACCCGACCTTGCTCCTCCTGCACAGAGGGAAATGTTAGTCAGACTCAATCCACACTAGCAGAAACTCTCCTCTCACACTCATGTACCTGGGACGGCCATTTGCAACTCCTTTCACACTGGGGTACTTGGGAGACTGAGGTCCATTGGGGACCAAGGGGGCAATCTGTGGGTGGAGCCAGAGGACATTGGTAGAGTGTTTAACGAATACGTCAGATCCGTCTTCACCCAAAGAAGGGTGAGGTGATGATCTAGCGGTATCATCGCGCGATTATTAATCCAGAAACCCAGCTAATGTTCTGGGGACTCAGGTTCGAATCCCACCACAGCAGATGGCGCAATACAAATTCAGTGAAAAATATTTGGAATTAGGAATCTACTGATGACCATAAAACCATTGTCGATTGTCGGAAAAACCCATCTGGTTCACCAATGTCCTTTAGCGAAGGAAATCTGCCGTCCTTACCTGGTCTGGCCTACATGTGACTCCAGAGCCACAGCAATGTGCTTGACTATCAACTGCGCTCTGAAATGGCTGAGCAAGACACTCAGTTTCAACAATTGCCACACAAGTGCCAGGCAATGACCATCTCCAACAGAGAGAATATAATCATCGCCCCTTGACATTTTCTGCAACTGGATCCTAGACTTCCTAACCCACAGACTGCAATCAGTGAGGATAGGCAACAACACTTCCTCCACAATTTTCCTCAACAGCAGTGTCCCACAAGGCTGTGTCCTCAGCACCTTCCTATACTCTTTATACTCAAGAGTTGGGAAATCATGTTGCAGCTATATAAAACCTTGGTTAGGCCGCATTTGGAGTATTGCGTGCAGTTCTGGTCACCACACTACCAGAAGGACATGGAAGCTTTGGAGAGAGCGCAAAGAAAGTTCACCAGGATGTTGCCGGGTCTCGAGGGTGTTGCTATGAGGAGAGGTTGAATAAACTAGGATTGTTTTCACTGGAAAGACAGAGGCTGAGGGGAGACCTGATAGAGGTCTACAAAATTATGAGAGGCTTGGACAGGGTGGATAGTCAGAGGCTTTTTCCCAGGGTGGAAGTGTCAATTACAAGGGGACACAGGTTCAAGGTGAGAGGGGGAAGTTTAAGGGAGATGTGCGGGGAAGGTTTTTCACGCAGAGAGTGGTGGGTGCCTGGAACGCGCTGCCAGAGGAGGTGGTGGAAAGAGGCACATTAGCAACATTTAAGAGGCATCTGGATGAGTACACGAATAGGGAGGGGATAGAGGGATATGGACTGAGTAAGGGCAGAAAGTTTTTTTTAGTTTTGTTAGAGCATCATGATTGGCACGGGTTTGGAGGGCTGAAAGGCCTGTTCCTGTGCTGTTCTGTTCTTTGTTGTTTGTTCTTTTGAGTAGGAGTAGGGCGATTTGTACCACTGTCTGGAGATTGAGCACCTTCCTGATCTCCGGGCAGTCGGCCTTGACAACGTCTTTAAGTCCCCGCTCTGAAAAGAATTCTAATTGTGGGTGAATTGAGTGAGAATCTCCCCAGTCTCCAAATGAATTTCTGAATTTGAAAATGCTGGAAAATCTCAGCAGGTCTGGCAGCATCTGTAAGGAGAGAAAAGAGCTGATGTTTCCAGTCCCGATCACCCTTTGTCAAAGCTAAAAGGCATAGAAAGTGGGAGATATTTATACTGCAGGGTGAGGGACACTCATCTTCCATTCCCTCATCCTGCAGTATAAATATCAGTTACACTGAAGGAGAATTTAGCACGGTGCAGTGGGTAGCACAGCTGCCTCAGAGCGCCAGGGATCCGGGTTCGATTCTGGCCTTGGGTCACTGTCTGTGTGGAGTTTGCACATTCTCCCCGTGTCTGCGTGGGTTTCCTCCGGGTGCTCCGGTTTCCTCCCACAGTCCAATAATGTGCGGGTTAGGTTGATTGGCCATGGTAAATTGCCCCATAGTGTCAGGGGGACTGGCAAGGTAATTACATTGGGTTACGGGGGTAGATCCTGGGTGGGATTGTGGTCGGTGCAGACTTGATTGGCCAAATGGCCTCCTTCTGCACTGCAGGGATTCTATGATAAAAGAATTGACAAGGTAGATGGAGAAAAACTATTTCCTCCGATGGGAAAGAGTGTAGAACAAGACTGGGGTTTGTATTTTGATCTGATTTATTATTGTCACATGTACTGGCATACAGTGAAAAGTATTGTGTTTTGCGCGCTATACAGACAAAGCATACTGTTCATAGAGAAGGAAATGAAAGGGTGCAGAATGTAGTGTTACAGTCATAGCTAGGGTGTAGAGAAAAATCAACTTAATACAACTTTAACTTCAGAATTAGAGTCAGGCCTTTCTAGGGTGATGTCAGGAGACACTTCTTCACGCAAAGCGAGGTGGAAATCTGAACATAGAGGCATTTATCTTCACGTAAATGCCACAGGATTTTAGCACACATTCTTCTGAGAACCAGTTCAGAGCTGTAGCTTAAAGTATATTTCTGGTTGGACTACTTCCTGGCAGGTTAGCTCTGCAATGTCACTGACTGATGTCTTTGGTGGGGAGTGGGGGGGGAGGGGGGTTACTTGCTACACTGGTTGAAGAGAGTTTAAATTAATATAACAGGGGGGTGGGAATCTTTGCAAGAGATGGGTGAGATCCTAAATGAATATTTCTCATCAGTATTCACTGTTGAGAAAAGCATGGATGTTAGGGAACTTGGAGAAATAAATAGTTGTGTCTTGAGGAGTGTACATATTGCAGAGAAGGAGGTGCTGGAAGTCTAAAAGCGCATCAAGGTAGATAAATCTGTGGGACCTGATGAGGTATATCTCAGGACATTGTGGGAGGCTAGGGAGGAAATTGTGGGTCCTCTAGCAGAGATGTTTGAATCATCGACAGCCACAGGTGAGGTGCCTGCAGATTGGAGGGTGGCAAATGTTGTGCCTTTGTTTAAGAAGGGTTGCAGGGAAAAGCCTGGGAACTACAGGCCAGTGAGCCTCACATCTGTAGTGGGTAAGTTGTTAGAATGTATTTTGAGAGACAGGATCTACAGGCGTTTAGAGATGCAAGGACTGATTAGGGACAGTCAGCACGGCTTTGTGAGTAGAAGATCATGTCTCACAAATTTAATTGAGTTTTTTGAAGGGTAACCAAGAAGGTAGATGAGGATAGTGCAGTTGATGTTGTCGACATGGACTTCAGCAAGGCCTTTGACAAGGTACGGCATGGTAGGTTGTTGCATAAGGTTAAATCTCACGGGATCCAGGGTAGCCAAATGGATACAAAATTGGCTTGATGACAGAAGACAGAGGGTGGTTGTAGATGATTGTTTTTCAAACTGGAGGCCTGTGACCAGCGGTGTGCCTCAGGGATCGGTGCTGGGCCCACTGTTATTTGTCATTCATATCAATGATTTGGATGAGAATATAGGAGGAATATAGAAGATAGTAAATTTGCAGATGACACCAAGATTGGTGGCATAGTGGACAGTGAAGAAGGTTATCTCGGATTGCAATGGGATCTTGATCAATTGGGCCAGTGGGCTGACAAATGGCAGATGGAGTTTAATTTAGATAAATGCGAGGTAGACAAATTTTGGTAGATTGAACCAGGGCAGGACTTACTCAGTTAATGGTAGGGCGTTGGGGAGAGTCACAGAACAAAGAGATCTAGGGGTACACGTTCATAGCTCCTTGAAAGTGGAGTCACAGGTGGACAGAGTGGTGAAGAAGACATTCGGCATGCTTGGTTTCATTGGCCAGAACATTGAATACAGGAGTTGAGACGTCTTGTTGAAGTTGTACAAGACATTGGTAAGGCCACACTTGGAATACTGTGTACAGTTCTGGTCACCCTACTAGAGGAAGGGTATTATTAAACTAGAAAGAGTGCAGAAAAGATTTACGAGGATGCTACCGGGACTTGATGCATTGAGTTATAAGGAGAGGCTGGATAGACTGGGACTTTTTTCTCTGGAGCGCAGGAGGCTGAGGGGTGACCTTATAGAGGTCTATAAAATAATGAGGGGCATAGATCAGCTAGATAGTCAATATCTTTTCCCAAAGGTAGGGGAGTCTAAAATTAGAAGGCATGGGTTTAAGTGAGAGGGGAGAGATACAAAAGTGTCCAGAGGGGCAATTTTTTCACACAGAGAGTGGTGAGTGTCTGGAACAAGCTGGCAGAGGTAGTAGTAGAGGCAGGTACAATTTTGTCTTTTAAAAAACATTTAGACAGTTACATGGGTACGATGGGTAGAGAGAGATATGGGGCAAACGCAGGCAATTGGGACTAGCTTAGTGGTTAAAAAAAGGGGGAAGTTGGGCCGAAGGGTCTGTTTTCATGCTGTAAACCTCTATGACACTATGACTCTATGACTCTATCTCCACCAAGGACGGTCACCTCAGCACCTCACTGTACCGCAAGCCCACGGATAACCTCACGATGCTCCACTTCTCCAGCTTCCACCCTAAACACGTTAAAGAAGCCATCCCCTACGGACAAGCCCTCCGAATACACAGGATCTGCTCGGATGAGGAGGTTCGCAACAGACACCTCCAGACGCTGAAAGATGCCCTCATAAGAACAGGATATGACGATCGACTCATCGATCGACAGTTCCGACACGCCACAGCGAAAAACCGCACCGACCTCCTCAGAAGATAAACACGGGACACGGCGGACAGAGTACCCTTTGTCGTCCAGTACTTCCCCGGAGCGGAGAAGCTACGACGTCTTCTCCGGAGCCTTCAACATGTCATTGATGAAGACGAACATCTCGCCAAGGCCATCCCCACACCCTCACTTCTTGCCTTCAAACAACCGCACAACCTCAAACAGACCATTGTCCGCAGCAAACGACCCAGCCTTCAGGAGAACAGTGACCACGACACCACACAACCCTGCCACAGCAACCTCTGCAAGACGTGCCGGATCATCGACACGGATGCCATCATCTCACATGAGAACACCATCCACCAGGTACACGGTACATACACTTGCAACTCGGCCAACGTTGTCTACCTGATACGCTGCAGGAAAGGATGTCCCGAGGCATGTTACATCGGCGAGACCATGCGGACGCTACGACAATGAATGAATGAACACCGCTTGACAATCACCAGGCAGGAGTGTTCTCTTCCTGTCGGGGAACACTTCAGCAGTCACGGGCATTCAGCCTCTGATCTTCGGGTAAGCGTTCTCCAAGGCGGCCTTCACAACACACGACAACGCAGAGTCGCTGAGCAGAAACTGATAGCCAAGTTCCGCACACATGAAGACGGCCTCAACCGGGATCTTGGGTGCATGTCACACTATCTGTACCCCCACGACTTGCCTGGGCTTGCAAAATCTCACTAACTGTCCTGGCTGGAGACAATACACATCTCTTTAACCTGTGCTTAACCCTCTCTCCACTCGCATTTTCTGTACCTGTAAAGACTTGATTACCTGTAGACTCGCATTCTAACCATTATCTTGTCATTGAGTTTGTGTCTTTATATGCCCTGTTTGTGAACCCAACTCTCCACTCACCTGGTGAAGGAGCAGCGCTCCGAAAGCTTGTGATACCAAATATACCTGTTGGACTTTAACCTGATGTTGTGAGACTTGTTACTGTGCCCACCCCGGTCCAACGCCGACATCTCCACATTACTCCTACAATGTATAAGACAGGAGTGTAATGGAATGCTCTCCACTCTCCACAGGGATTGTAGTGTTCACTAAGGTGGCTCATCACCACCTTCTCAAGGGCAATTAAGGGCAATTAAGAATGGGCAGTAACTGCTGGCCCAGCCAGCGACGCCCACACCCCATGAATGATTACATTTTAAAAAGCTGCTTTATAGGCAGGAACAACATCAGTAAAATGAGGGATCTGAAAGCAGATTAGAGAGTGCTCGAAAAGAGATTTAAAATACAGGACTTCAATCTCAGGATTACTCCAAGTGGCATGTGTTTGTGATTACAGAAATAGGAACAAACAGCAAATTAAGATGTGGCTGGACAGGAGGTTCAGGAGGGTGGGTTTTCCATTTCTGAGGTACTGGGGCCGCTTCTTGGGCAGTTGGGACCTACACAAGGAAGAAGAGTAACACCTTAGCAGGACCTGGACCAATAATCTCACAGGGAGGTTTGCACTGTTGGAGAGGGTTTATATTGTGAGGGGGAAGGGGAACCTGAGAGGGAATTCAAATTGAAGAAAAACAAAGCTGATGGTAGGGAGAAAAGTAGCAAATGAAATGAGAAGGCAGTGGAAACAAAGGTCAAACTAAGGTCAAAATCACAGAAAATGTTATAAAGGCAAAATTAAAGGCACTCAAGCTGAATGCATTTGCAACAAGGCAGAGGAATTAACGGCACAAATAGAAGTAAAGAGGGATGTTGTAATTGCCATTAGAGAGACATGGCTGCAAGGTGACTAAGGCTGGAAACTGAATGTTTAAGGTTATTCAACATTTAGGAAGCACAGGAAAGGAAGAGGAGATGGGGTAGCACTGTGAATGAAAGATTATATTAGTGCATGAGTGAGACAGGATCTTAGATCAGAGGATCAAGATGTAGCATCAGATTGGCAGGAGCTGAGAAACAAGAGGGGGCAAACATTGGTAGGTGTTGGTTATATGTCACCCAACAGTGGTGATAGTGTAGGGCATGGTATAAAGAAGGAAATTAGAGGTGCATGTGACAATCTGTGTATAGACTGGCAAAACATAATTGTCGTTAATGCAGTGAAAGATAAACCTGGAATGTGGATGCAATGGTTTTCCAGAACAATATGTTAAAATATCAACTAGGCAACGGGCTATTTTATTGTGTAGTAAGAAAGGGATAATTAACAATCGAGTCGTAAGGGAGCCTTTGGGGAAGAGTCACCATAATATAGAACCACAGAATCCCTGATCTTCTGAAAGAGCATCGTACATCGATATAGAACATAGAACATAGAAAACCTACAGCATAACAGGCCCTTCGGCCCACAAGTTGCACCGGTCGTGTCCCTACCCACCTAAGCTTATATATAGGCTTACCTATAACCCTCAATCCTATTAAGTCCCATTTACTTATCCAGAAGTCTCTTAAAAGACCCTATCGAGTTTGCCTCCACCACCACTGAAGGCAGCCGATTCCACTCACCCACCACCCTCTGAGTGAAAACCTTACCCCTGACATCTCCTCTGTACCTACTCCCCAGCACCTTAAACCTGTGTCCTCTCGTAGCAGCCATTTCAGCCCTGGGAAAAAGCCTCCGAGAATCCACCCGATCTATACCTCTCAACATCTTGTACACCTCTATCAGGTCACCTCTCATCCTTCGTCTCTCCAAGGAGAAAGGACAGAGCTCCCTCAATCTATCCTCATAAGGCATGCCAACCAATCCAGGCAACATCCTTGTAAATCTTCTCTGCACCCTTTCAATCATTTCCACATCCCTCCTGTAATGAGGCGACCAGAACTGAGCACAGTACTCCAAGTGGGGTCTGACAAGGGTCTTATAAAGCTGCATCATTATCTCCCGACTCCTAAACTCAATCCCTCGATTGATGAAGGCCAGCACACCATACGCCTTCTTAACCACCTCCTCTACCTGCGAGGCCGATTTTAGAGTCCTATGGACCCGGACCCCAAGGTCCTTCTGATCCTCTACACTGCTAAGAGTCTTACCCTTGATATTATGCACCTTCATCCCATTTGACCTGCCAAAATGAACCACTACACATTTATCCGGGTTGAAGTACATCTGCCACTTCTCCGCAGTCTTGCATCCTATCTATGTCACGCTGCAGCTTCTGACATCCCTCCAAACTATCCACAACACCACCAACCTTTGTGTCGTCGGCAAACTTACCAACCCATCCCTCCACTTCCTCATCCAGGTCATTTCTAAAAATGACAAACAGGAAGGGCCCCAGAACAGATCCCTGGGGCACTCCACTGGTGACCGACCTCCATTCAGAAAAAGACCCATCTACAACCACTCTCTGCCTTCTGCAGGCAAGCCAGTGCTGGATCCACAAGGCAACAGCCCCTTGGATCCCATGCCCTCTCACTTTCTCGAGAAGTCTTGCATGGGGGACCTTATCGAATGCCTTGCTGAAGTCCATGTAAACCACATCTACCGCTTTTCCTTCGTCAATGTGTTTAGTCACATTTTCAAAGAACTCCACCAGGCTCGTAAGGCACGATTTGCCTTTGACAAAGCCATGCTGACTACTTTTGAGCATACTAAACTTCTCTAAATGTTGATAAATCCTGTCCTCAGGATCTTCTCCATCAACTTACCAACCACTGAGGTTAGACTCACCGGTCGGTAATTTCCTGGGCTATCCCTATTCCCTTTCTTGAATATAGGAACCACATCCGCAATCCTCCAATCCTCCGGAACCTCTCCCGTCTCCATTGATGACACAAAGATCATCACCAGAGGCTCTGCAATCTCTTCCCTCGCCTCCCACAGTAACGTGGGATACATCCCATCCGGTCCTGGCGACTTATCTATCTTGATGCTATTCAAAATTTCCAACACATCCTCTTTCTTAATGTCCACATACTCAATCTTTTCAGTCCGCCGCAATCCTGTAGTACAACCACCCAGGTCTTTTTCCACCGTGAATACCGAGGTAAAATATTCATTCAGCACCTCTGCTATTTCTTCTGGTTCTGTACAGACTTTCTCACCTCACCGAGTATTTTGCCTCGGTTTTCACAGAGGAGAAGGACCTTGGTGGATGTACTGTGGGCTTGCGGTGGACTGAAAAGATTGAGTATGTGGACTTTAAGAAAGAGGTTGTGCTGGAATCTTTGAATGGACTCAAGATAGATAAGTCGCCGGGTCCGGATGGGATGTACCCCAGGTTACTGTGGGAGGCGAGGGAACAGATTGCAGAGCCTCTGGCGATGATCTTTGCGTCGTCGATGGAGACGGGAGAGTTGCTGGAGGATTGGAGGATTGCGGATGTGGTTCCTATTTTCAAGAAGGGGAATAGGGATAGCCCAGGAAATTACCGACCGGTGAGTCTAACCTCAGTGGTTGGTAAGCTGATGGAGAAGATCCCGAGGGACAGGATATATGAACATTTAGAGAGGTTTAGTATGCTCAAGAATACTCAGCATGGCTTTGTCAAGGGCTGATCGTGCCTTACGAGCCTGGTGGAGTTCTTCGAAAATGTGACTAAACACATTGACGAAGGGAAAGCGGTAGATGTGGTTTATATGGATTTTAGCAAGGCGTTCGATAAGGTCCCCCATGCAAGGCTTCTAGAAAAAGTGAGAGGGCATGGGATCCAAGGGGCTGCTGCCCTGTGGTTCCAGAACTGACTTGCCCAAAGGAGACAGAGAGTATGTATAGAAGGGTCTTTTTCTAATTGGAGGTCGGTCACCAGTGGTGTGCCCCAGGGATCTATTCTGGGACCCTTGCTGTTTGTCATTTTCATAAATGACCTGGATGAGGAAGTGGAGGGATGGGTTGGTAAGTTTGCCGACGACACGAAGGTTGTTGGGGTTGTGGATAGTCTGGAGGGATGTCAGAAGTTACAGAGGGACATAGATAAATGCGTAGTGGTCCATTTTGGCAGGTCAAATGGGATGAAGGAGTACAATATAAAGGGAAAGACTCTTAGTACGGTAGAGGATCAGAAGGACCTTGGGGTCCTGGTCCATAGGACTCTAAAATCGGCCCCGCAGGTGGAGGAGGTGGTTAAGAAGGCGTATGGTGTGCTGGCCTTTATCAATCGAGGGATTGAGTTTAGGAGTCCGGGGATAATGATGCAGCTATATAAGACTCTCGTCAGACCCCACTTGGAGTACTGTGCTCAGTTCTGATCGCCTCATTACAGGAAGGATGTGGAAAAGATTGAAAGGGTGCAGAGAAGATTTACAAGGATGTTGCCCGGATTGGGTGGCATGCCTTATGAGGATAGGCTGAGGGAGCTCGGTCTTTTCTGCTTGGAGAGACGTAGGATGAGAGGAGACCTAATAGAGGTATATAAGATGTTGAGAGGTATAGATCGGGTGGACTCTCAGAGGCTTTTTCCCAGGGTGGAAATGGCTGCTACGAGAGGACATTAGCGGGGCGACTAGGACGCGGGGGCACAGCCTTAGAATAAAAGGGAGTCACTTTAGAACAGAGATGAGGAGAAATTTCTTCAGCCAGAGAGTGGTAGGTCTGTGGAATTCATTGCCACAGAGGGCTGTGGAGGCCGAGACGTTGAGCGTCTTCAAGACAGAAATTGATAAATTCTTGATTTCTCGAGTAATTAAGGGCTATGGGGAGAGAGCGGGTAAATGGAGCTGAAATCAACCATGATTGAATGGTGGAGTGGACTCGATGGGCCGAATGGCCTTACTTCCGCTCCTATGTCTTATGGTCTTATGGACACAGGTTTAAGGTGCTGGGGTGTAGGTACAGGGGAAATGTTAGGGGTAAGTTTTTCACACAGAGGGTGGTGGGCGAGTGGAATCGGCTGCCGTCAGTGGTGGTGGAGGCAAACTCAATAGGGTCTTTTAAGAGACTCCTGGATGAGTACATGGGACTTAATAGGATGGAGGGTTATAGGTAGGCCTAAAAGGTAGGGATATGTTCGGCACAACTTGTGGGGCCGAAGGGCCTGTTTTGTGCTGTAGTTTTCTATGTTTCTATGTTTCACATTTTATAGGTCCTATTCCTTCACATCTCATCCTTTTACTCTTCACATATTTATAGAACGCCTTAGAGTTCTCCTTACTCTTACCTGCCATGGCCTTCTCGTGACCCCTTCTGGCTCTCCTAATTTCCTTCTTAAGTCCCTTCCTACAAGCCGTATACTCATCTAGATCCCTATCATCGCCTAACTCTCTGAGCCTTTTGTAAGCTTTCCTTTTCTTTTTGACTAGGTTCAGCGCAGCTTTCGTGCACCACGGTTCCCGTAACCTACCAAAACCTCCCTGTCTCATCGGAACGTTGTCATGCAGAACTCCAGACAAACATTCCTTGAAAATCTGCCACCTTACTTCGGTACTTTTCCTCGAGAATACCTCCTTCCAATTTACCCCTCTAATCTCCTGCCTGATGGCTTCATATTTCCCCTTACTCCAGATAAACACTTTCCTGGCTTGCCTGATCCTATCTCTTTCCAATGCTAGCGTAAAGGAGATTGAGTTATGATCGCTATCCTCAAGATGCTCCCCCACTGAGAGATCCGACACCTGTCCAGCCTCATTAGCCAGTAACAGATCGAGTACAGCCTCTCCTCTTGTAGGTTTATCCACATGCTGTGTCAGGAAACCCTCCTGAACACACCTAACAAACTCCTCCCCATCCAAACCCCTTACCCTAGGGATATTCCAATCGATGTTTGGGAAATTAAAGTCTCAGATATGGCAAAATGTAACGAGTAAAATGCCACAGGGATCAGTGCTGGGACCTCAACTGTTTACAATTTCTATAAATGACTTGGATGAAGTGATTGAAGGGATGGTTCTAAATTTGTTGATGACACAAAGATAGGTTCTAAAGAGGACATTAAGAGGTTACAAAAGGGGTAGGATAAATGAGTAGGCAAAGATCTAGCAAATAGAATATAATGCGAGAAAATGTGAAATTGTCCATTTTGGCATGAAGAATAAAAAAGCATACTATCTAAATGGTGAGAGATTGCAGAGCTCTAAGGTTCAGAGGGATCTGGGTGTCCTCATGGATGAATTACAAAAGGTTAGTATGCAGGCACAGTGAGTATTTAGGAAAGCTAATCGAATATTATTGTTTATTGTGAGGGGAATTGAACACAAAAGTAGAGGTTATGCTTCAGTTGTACAGGGCAATGGTGAGACCATGTATTTTTTAAATTCATTTGTGAAACATGGGCGTCGCTGGCTGGCCAGCATTTACTGCCTGTCCCTAGTTGCCCCCTGAGAAGGTGGTGGTGAGCTGCCTTCTTGAATCGCTGCAGTCCATGTGCTGTAGGTTGACCCACAATGCTGTTAGGGAGGGGAATTCCAGGATTTTGACCCAGCGACTGCGAAGGAACGGCGATGAGTCAGGATGATGAGTGGCTTGGAGGGAAACTTGCAGGTGGTGTTGTTCCCATCTATCTGCTGCCCATGTTCTTCTAGATGTAAGTTGTCGTGGGTTTGGGAAGGTGCTGCCTAAGGATCTTTGGTGAATTGCTGCAGTGCATCTTGTAGATAGTACACACTGCTGCTACTAAGCCTGGTGGTGGAGGGAATGCATGTTTGTAGATGTGGTGCCAATCAAGCGGGGCTGCTTTGTCCTGGATGGTATCAAGCTTCTTGAGTGTTGTTGGAGCTGCTCCATCCAGGGAAGTGGGGAGTATTCCATCACACTCCTGATTTGAGCCTTGTAGATGGTGGATAGGCTTTGGGGAGTCAGGAGGTGAGTTCTTGCAGCTACTGTTATGCGGTGAGTCCAGTTCTGGTCAATGGTAACCCCAAGGATGTTGACAGTGGGGGATTCAGTGATGGTAACACCATTGAATGTCAAGGGGCAGTGGTTAGAATGTCTCTTATCGGTGATGGTCATTGCCTGGCATTTGTGTGCCACGAATGTTACTTGCCACTTGTTGGCCCAAGCCTGAATATTGTCCAGATCTTGTTGAACAAAGAACAAATAACAAAGAGCAATACAGTCCAGGAATAGACACTTCGGTCCTCCAAGCCTGCGCCAATCATGTTGTCCTATCTAGACCAACGGCCTGTATCTCTCTATTCCCCGCCTGTTCATGTGTCTATCCAGATAAGTCTTAAATGTCGCCAACATATTTGCCTCAGCCACCTCACTTGGCAGTCCATTCCAGGCTTCCACCAGTCTCTGCATAAAAAACTTCCCCGCACATCTCCACTGAACCTTTCCCCCCTTATCATGAACTTGTGCCCCCTGTAATTGTCATTTCTGCCCTGGGAAAAAGCTTCCAACTGTTCACCCTATTTATACCTCTCATAATTTTATAAACTTCTATCAGGTTTACCCTCAGCCTCCATCTTTCCAGGGAGAACAATCCCAGTTTATTCAATCTCTCCTCATAGCTAATACTCTCCATACCAGGCAACATCCTGGTAAACCTTTTCTGCACTCTCTCCAAAGCCTCCATGTCCTTCTGACAGTGTGGTGACCAGAATTGAACACAGTATTCCAAATGTGACCGAACCAACGTTTTATACAACTGGAACATAATTTGCCAATCTTTATACTCGATGCCCCATCCGATGAAAACAAGCGTGCCGTATGCTTTCTTCACCACATTTTCCACCTGTGCTGCCACTTTTAAGGATCCGTGGGCCTGTACTCCCAGATCTCTGTGTGTGTCTTTGCTCCTGATTGTTCTGCCATTTATTTTATAGCTCCCACCTGAATTGGATCAACCAAAATGCATCACCTTGCATTTGTCCGGATTAAATTCCATCATTTCTCTGCCCAATTTTCCAGCTTATCTATAATCCTGCTGTATTCTCTGAAAATCCTTATCACTATCCGCAATTCCACCAATCTTAGTATCATCCGCAAACTTGCTAATCAGACCAGCTACACTCTCTTCCAAGTCGTTTATATATATTACAAACAGCAGAGGTCCCAGCACTGATCCCTGTGGAACGTCACTAGTTACAGACCTCCATTCAGAAAAACACCCTTCCGCCGCTACCCTCTGTCTTCTATCATAGAAATCATAGAAACCCTACAGTACAGAAAGAGGCCATTCGGCCCATCGAGTCTGCACCGACCACAATCCCACCCAGGCCCTACTCCCATATCCCTACATATTTACCCAACTAATCCCTCTCACCTATGCATCTCAGGACACTAAGGGCAATTTTTAGCATGGCCAATCAACCTAACCCACACATCTTTGGCACAGTTCTGAATCCATCGAGCTAGTTCACCCCTGATCCCTTGAGATTTAATCTTTTGCACCAGCCTGCCATGAGGGACGCTGTCAAATGCTTTACTAAAGTCCATGTAGACAACATCTACAGCCCTTCCCTCATCAATCATTTTTGTCACCCCCTCAAAAAACTCAACCAAATTTGTGAGGCATGACCTCCCTCTGTTGCTAACAAGACCATTCAGTTCCAAATGTGTATAGATCCTATTCCTAAGAATCTTCTCCAACAATTTCACTATCACTGACATCAAGTTCACTGGCCTATAATTATCCTGGTTATCCTTGCTACCCTTCTTAAATAACGGGACGACGTTGGCTGCCTTCCAACGCTCTGGGTCCTCACCAGTGGCCAACAAGGAAATAAAGATTTCTGTCAGAGGCCCAGCAATTTCATCTCCTGTCTCCCTCAGTAATCTGGGATAGATGCCATCTGGCCCTGGGTATTTGGCTACCTTAATGCTTTTTAGTGCACCTAACACTTCCTCCCTTGTAATGATGACCTGTTCTAAAGGGTTTACACATCCCTCTGAGACACCATCAATCAACGTGTCCCTCTCCTTTGTGAGTACTAATGCAAACGACTCATTAAGGATCTCACCCACTTCACAGAACATAGAACAGTACAGCACAGAACAGGCCCTTCGGCCCTCAATGTTGTGCCGAGCTTTGTCCGAAACCAAGATCAAGCTATCCCACTTCCTATCATCCTGGTGTGCTCCATGTGCCTATCCAATAACCGCTGGAAAGTTCCTAAAGTGTCCGACTTCACTATCACAGCAGGCAGTCCATTCCACACCCCAACCACTCTCTGAGTAAAGAACCTACCTCGGACATCCCTCCTATATCTCCCACCATGAACCTTATAGTTATGCCCCTTGTAACAGCCACATCCACCCGAGGAAATAGTCTCCGAACACCCACACTATCTATCCCCCTCATCATTTTATAAACCTCTATTAAGTCGCCTCTCATCCTCCTCCGCTCTAAAGAGAAAAGCCCTAGCTCCCTCAACCTTTCCTCACAAGACCTACCCTCCAAACCAGGAAGCATCCTAGTAAATCTCCTCTGCACTCTCTCCAATGCTTCCACATCCTTCTTATAGTGAGGTGACCAGAACTGCACACAATATTCCAAATGTGGTCTCACCAAGGTCCTGTACAGTTGCAGCATAACCCCACAGCTCTTAAACTCAAACTCCCTGTTAATAAACGCTAACACACTATAGCCTTTCTTCACGGATCTATCCACTTGAGTGGCAACCTTCAGAGATCTGTGGATATGAACCCCAGGATCTCTCTGTTCCTCCACATTTCTCGGAACCCTGCCGTTGACCCTGTAATCCACATTCAAATTTATCCTACCAAAATGAATCACCTCGCACTTATCAGGGTTAAACTCCATCTGCCATTTTCCGGCCCAGCTCTGCATCCTATCAATGTCCCTTTGCAGCCTACAACAGCCCTCCACCTCATCCACTACTCCACCAATCTTGGTGTCATCAGCAAATTTACTGACCCACCCTTCAGCCCCCTCCTCCAAGTCATTGATAAAAATCACAAATAGCAGAGGACCCAGCACTGATCCTTGTGGTACACCGCTGGTAACTGTTCTCCAGTCAGAAAATTTTCCATCCACCACCACCCTCTGTCTTCCATGAGATAGCCAGTTACTTATCCAATTGGCCAAATTTCCCTCTACCCCACACCTCCTTACTTTCTTCATGAGCCGACCATGGGGAACCTTATCAAACACCTTACTAAAATTCATGTATACGACATCAACTGCTCTACCTTCATCTACACACTCAGTTACCTCCTCAAAGAATTCAATCAAATTTGTGAGGCAAGACTTACCCTTCACGAATCCATGTTGACTATCCCGGATTAAGCTGCATCTTTCCAAATGGTCATAAATCCTATCCCTCAGGACCTTTTCCATTAACTTACCGACCACCGAAGTAAGACTAACCGGCCTATAATTACCAGGGTCATTCCTATTTCCTTTCTTGAACAGAGGAACAACATTCGCCACTCTCCAGTCCTCTGGCACTATCCCCGTGGACAGTGAGGATCCAAAGAACAAAGCCAAAGGCTCTGTAATCTCATCCCTTGCCTCCCAAAGAATCCTAGGATATATCCCATCTGGCCCAGGGACTTATCGACCCTCAGGTTTTTCAAAATTGCTAATACATCTTCCCTCAGAACATCTACCTTCTCCAGCCTATCAGTCTGTATCTCAAACTCTCATCCTCAAAAACATGGCCACTCTCCTTGGTGAACACTGAAGAAAAGTATTCATTCATCACCTCTCCTATCTCTTCTGACTCCATGCACAAGTTCCCACGACTATCCTTGACCGGCCCTATCCTCACCCTGGTCATTCTTTTATTTCTCACATAAATAAAGAGAGGAGGGGGAGTTACTTTTGTGACTGGGGAAAGCATGACAGCAGTACTGAGAGGGGATATATCCGAGGGTTCGTCCATTGTGTCTATATGGATAGAACTGAAAAATAAGGGAGAGATCACTTTGATAAGATTGTACTGTCGAAGCCATTCAGCATACTTGGTTTCATTGGTCAGAACATTGAATACAGGAGTTAGGATGTCTTGTTGAAGTTGTACAAGACACTGGTAAGGCCACACTTGGAATACTGTGTACAGTTCTAGTCATCCTATTATAGAAAGGATATTATTAACCTAGAAAGAGTGCAGAAAAGATTTACTAGGATGCTACCGGGACTTGATGGTTTGAGTTATAAGGAGAGGCTGGATAGACTGGGACTATATTCCCTGGAGCATAGGAGGCTAAGAGGTGATCTGAAAGAGGTCTATAAAATAATGAGGGGCAAAGATAAGGCAGATAGTCAATATCTTTCCCCAAAGGTAGGGGAGTCTAAAACTAGAGGGCATAGGTTTAAGGTGAGAGGGGAAAGATACAAAAGTGTCCAGAGGGCAATTTTTTCACTGAGGGTGGTGAGTGTCTGGAACCTGCCAGAGGTAGTAGTAGAGGTGGCTACAATTTTGTAGTTTAAAAAGCAGTTAGACAGTTACATGGGTAATATGGGTAGAGAGGGATATGGGCCAAACGCGGGGAATTGGGACTAGCTTAGTGGTTTTAAAAAAGGGCGGCATGGACAAGTTGATGTGGTGTATATGGATTTCAGTAAAGTGTTTGATAAGGTTCCCCACGGTAAGCTATTGCCGAAAATACGGACACATGGGATTGAGGGTGATTTAGTGGTTTGGATCAGAAATTGGCTAGCTGTAAGAAGACAGAGGGTGGTGGTTGATGGGAAATGTTCATCCTGGAGTTCAGTTACTAGTGGTGTTCTGCAAGGATCTGTTTTGGGGCCACTGCTGTTTGTCATTTTAATAAATGACCTGGATGAGGGCGTAGAAGGATGGGTTAGTAAATTTGCGGATGACACTAAAGTCGGTGGAGTTGTGGACAGTGCGGAAGGTTGTTGCAGGTTACAGAGGCACATAGATAAGCTGCAGAGCTGGGCTGAGAGGTGGCAAATGGAGTTTAATGCGGAAAAGTGTGAGGTGATTCACCTTGGAAGGAGTAACAGGATTACAGAGTACTGGGCTAATGGTAAGATACTTGGTAGTGTGGATGAGCAGAGAGATCTCGGTGTCCATGTGCATTGATGCCTGAAAGTTGGCACTCAGGTTGATAGGGTTGTTAAGAAGGCGTACGGTGTGTTAGCTTTTATTGGTAGAGGGATTGAGTTTCAGAGCCATGAGGTCATGTTGCAGCTGCACAAAACTCTGGTGCGGCCGCACTTGGAGTATTGCGTACAGTTCTGGTCACCACATTATAGGAAGGATGTGGAAGCATTGGAAAGGGTGCAGAGGAGATTTACCAGGATGTTGCCTGGTATGGTGGGAAGATCTTATGAGGAAAGGCTGAGGGACTTGAGGTTGTTTTCATAAGAGAGACGAAGGTTAAGAGGTGACTTAATAGAGGCATACAAGATGATCAGAGGATTAGATAGGGTGGATAGTGAAAGCCTTTTTCCTCGGATGGTGATGGCTAGCACGAGGGGACATAGCTTTAAATTGAGGGGTGATAGATATAGGACAGATGTTAGAGGTAGGTTCTTTACTCAAGAGTAGTAAGGGCGTGGAATGCCCTGCCTGCAACAGTAGTGGACTCGCCAACATTGAGGACATTTAAATGGTTATTGGATAAACATATGGATGATCTTGGAATAGTGTAGGTTAGATGGGCTTTAGATTGGTTTCACTGGTCAGCGCAATATCGAGGGCCGAAGTGCCTGTACTGCGCTGTAATGTTCTATGTTCTAAAGACACTCAATGACCCGGCCTCCACAGCCTTCTGCGGCAAAGAGTTCCACAGATTCACCACTCTCTGGCTGAAGAAATTCCTCCTCATCTCTGTTTTAAAGGATCGTCCCTTTAACCTGAGGTTGTGCCCTCTGGTTCTAGTTTTTCTTACTAGTGGAAACATCCTCTCCACATCCACTCTATCCAGGCCTCACAGTATCCTGTAAGTTTCAATAAGATCCCCCCTCATCCTTCTAAACTCCAGCGAGTACAGACCCAGAGTCCTCAACCGTTCCCCCACCTCTTTTACCTTCCCCTCTGTCTCGCCTAAAGCATTTATATCCCGGAATAGTTAGCTGCCAGTCCTGTCCCTCTTTTAACCAAGTCTCTGTTATCGCAACCACATCCAGGTTCCACACAAGAATCAAGGCTCTAAGTTCATCTGTCTTACCTGTTATACTCCTTGCATTTAAGCAGATGCACTCCAGACCTCCAGGCCCACTGAGTTGCATTTGAACATGAACTGCTTCTGTTTTCTGAGGAGTCACTAAGTATTGTGTATTGGAGTATTGTGTACAATATTGGCCTCCTTATTTAAGGAAAAATGTAAATGCATTAGAAGTCGTTCAGAGAAGGTTTATCAGATTAATACCAGGAATGGGTGGGTAATGGGTGGCATTGTGGCACAGTGTTTAGCATTGCTGCCTTACAGCGCCAGGGACCCGGGTTCAATTCCCGGCTTGGTTCACTGTCTGTGTGGGCCTTGCACGTTCTCACCGTGTCTGCGTGGGTTTCCTCCAGGTGCTGTGGTTTCCTCCCACAGTCTGAAAGACGTGCTGGTTAGGTGCATTGGCCAGGCTAAATTCTCCCTCAGTGTACCCGAACAGGCGCAGGAATGTGACAACATAGAACATAGAACAGTACAGCACAGAACAGGCCCTTTGGCCCTCGATGTTGTGCCGAGCTTTATCTGAAACCAAGATCAAGCTATCCCACTCCCTATCATCCTGGTGTGCTCCATGTGCCTATCCAATAACCGCTTAAATGTTCCTAAAGTGTCTGACTCCACTATCACTGCAGGCAGTCCATTCCACACCCCAACCACTCTCTGCGTAAAGAACCTACCTCGGACATCCTTCCTATACCTCCCACCATGAACCCTATAGTTATGCCCCCTTGTAATAGCTCCATCCACCCAAGGAAATAGTCTTTGAACGTTCACTCTATCTATCCTCTTCATCATTTTATAAACCTCTATTAAGTCTCCCCTCAACCTCCTCAGCTCCAGAGAGAACAGCCCTAGCTCCCTCAAACTTTCCTCAAAAGACTTATCCTCCATACCAGGCAGCATCCTGGTAAATCTCCTTTGCACTCTTTCCAGCGCTTCCACATCCTTCTTATAGTGAAGTGACCAGAACTGCCCACAATATTCCAAATGTGGTCTCACCAAGGTCCTGTACAGTTGCAGCATAACCCCACGGCTCTTAAACTCCAACCCCCTGTGAATAAAAGCTGACACACTATAGGCCTTCTTCACAGCTCTATCCACTTGAGTGGCAACCTTCAGAGATCTGTGGATATGGACCCCAAGATCTGTCTGTTCCTCCACAGTCTTCAGAACCCTACCTTTGACCCTGTAATCCACATTTAAATTAGTCCTACCAAAATGAATCACCTCACATTTATCAGGGTTAAACTCTATTTGCCATTTTTCAGCCCAGCTTTGCATCCTATCTATGTCTCTTTGCAGCCTACAACAGCCCTCCACCTCATCCACTACTCCACCAATCTTGGTGTCATCAGCAAATTTACTGATCCACCCTTCAGCCCCCTCCTCTAAGTCATTAATAAAAATCACAAAGAGCAGAGGACCAAGCACTGATCCCTGTGGCACTCCGCTAGCAACCTGCCTCCAGTCTTAACATTTTCCATCCACCACCACCCTCTGTCTTCGATCAGATAGCCAGTTACCTATCCAATCGGCCAACTTTCCCTCTGTCCCACACCTCCTTACTTTCATCATAAGCCGACCATGGGGGACCTTATCAAACGCCTTACTAAAATCCATGTATATGACATCAACTGCCCTACCTTCATCAACACACTTAGTTACCTCCTCAAAAAATTCTATCAAATTTGTGAGGCATGACTTGCCCTTCACGAATCCGTGCTGACTATCCCGGATTAATCCGCATTTTTCTAAATGGTCGTAAACCCCATCCCGAAGGACCTTTTCCATCAACTTACCAACCACCGAAGTAAGACTAACCGGCCTATAATTACCAGGGTCATTTCTATTCCCTTTCTTAAACAGAGGAACAACATTCGCCACTCTCCAGTCCTCTGACACCATCCCCGTGATGTGGAGATGCCGGCGTTGGACTGGGGTAAACACAGTAAGAAGTTTAACAACACCAGGTTAAAGTCCAACAGGTTTATTTGGTAGCAAAAGCCACACAAGCTTTCGAGGCTCTGAGCCCCTTCTTCAGGTGAGTGGGAATTCCCACTCACCTGAAGAAGGGGCTCAGAGCCTCGAAAGCTTGTGTGGCTTTTGCTACCAAATAAACCTGTTGGACTTTAACCTGGTGTTGTTAAACTTCTTACCATCCCCGTGGACAGTGAGGGCCCAAAGGGATCAGGAATTGGCTAGCTGTAAGAAAACAGAGGGTGGTGGTTGATGGGAAATGTTCATCCTGGAGTTCAGTTACTAGTGGTGTACCACAAGGATCTGTTTTGGGGCCACTGCTGTTTGTCATTTTATTAATGACCTGGATGAGGGCATGGAAGGATGGATCAGTAAATTTGCGGATGACACTAAAGTCGGTGGAGTTGTAGACAGTGCGGAGGGAAGTGGCAGGTTACAGAGGGACATAGATAAGCTGCAGAGTTGGGCTGAGAAGTGGCAAATGGAGTTTAATGCGGAAAAGTGTGAGGTGATTCACTTTGGAAGGAGTAACAGGAATACAGAGTACTGGGCTAATGGTAAGATACTTGGTAGAAACGAAGAACAAAGAACAAAGAACAAAGAACAGTACAGCACAGGAAACAGGCCCTTCGGCCCTCCAAGCCTGTGCCGCTCCTTGGTCCAACTAGACCAATCGTTTGTTTCCCTCCATTCCCAGGCTGCTCATGTGACTATCCAGGTAAGTCTTAAACGATGTCAGCGTGCCTGCCTCCACCACACTACTTGGCAGCGCATTCCAGGCCCCCACCACCCCCTGTGTAAAAAACATCCCTCTAATATCTGAGTTATACTTCGCCCCTCTCACCTTGAGCCCATGACCCCTCATGAACGTCACTTCTGATCTGGGAAAAAGCTTCCCACCGTTCACCCTATCTATACCCTTCATAATCTTGTACACCTCTATTAGATCTCCCTTCATTCTCCGTCTTTCCAGGGAGAACAAGCCCAGTTTACCCAATCTCTCCTCATAGCTAAGACCCTCCATACCAGGCAACATCCTGGTAAACCTTCTCTGCACTCTCTCTAACGCTTCCACGTCCTTCTGGTAGTGCGGCGACCAGAACTGGACGCAGTACTCCAAATGTGGCCTAACCAGCGTTCTATACAGCTGCATCATCAGACTCCAGCTTTTATACTCTATACCCCGTCCTATAAAGGCAAGCATACCATATGCCTTCTTCACCACCTTCTCCACCTGTGTTGCCACCTTCAAGGATTTGTGGACTTGCACACCTAGATCCCTCTGTGTTTCTATACTCCTGATGACTCTGCCATTTATTGTATAACTCCTCCCTACATTATTTCTCCCAAAATGCATCACTTCGCAGTTATCCGGATTAAACTCCATCTGCCACCTCTCCGCCCAATTTTCTAGCCTATCTATATCCTGCTGTATTGCCCGACAATGCTCATCGCTGTCCGCAATTCCAGCCATTTTCGTGTCATCCGCAAACTTGCTGATTACACCAGTTACACCTTCTTCCAAATCATTTATATATATCACAACATAGGGAAACATAGAAACATAGAAAAACTACAGCACAAAACAGGCCCTTCGGCCCCACAAGTTGTGCCGAATATATCCCTACCTTTCAGGCCTACCTATAACCCTCCATCCTATTAAGTCCCATGAACTCATCCAGGAGTCTCTTAAAAGACCCTATTGAGTTCGCTTCCACCACCACTGACGGCAGCCAATTCCACTCGCCCACCACCCTCTGTGTGAAAAACCTCCCCCTAAGATTTCCCCTGTACCTACCCCCCAGCACCCTAAACCTGTGTCCTCTCGTAGCAGACATTTCCACCCTGGGAAAAAGTCTCTGAGAGTCCACCCGATCTATGCCTCTCAACATCTTATATACCTCTATTAGGTCTCCTCTCATCCTACGTCTCTCCAAGGAAAAAAGACCGAGGTCCCTCAGCATATCCTCATAAGGCATGCCACTCAATCCAGGCAACATCCTTGTAAATCTCCTCTGCACCCTTTCAATCTTTTCCACATCCTTCCTGTAATGAGGCGACCAGAACTGAGCACACTACTCCAAGTGGGGTCTGACGAGGGTCTTATATAGCTGCATCATTATCCCCGGACTCCTAAACTCAATCCCTCGATTGATAAAGGCCAGGATCCACACCATAGAGTGGATGAACAGAGGGATCTGGGTGTCCATGTGCATAGATCCCTGAAAGTTGGCACCCAGGTTGATAGGGTTTTTAAGAAGGCGTACGGTGTGTTAGCTTTTATTGGTAGAGGGATTGAGTTTCAGAGCCATGAGGTCATGCTGCAACTGTACAAAACTCTGGTGCGGCCGCATTTGGAGTATTGCGTACAGTTCTGGTCGCCGTATTATAGGAAAGATGTGGAAGTGTTGGAAAGGGTGCAGAGGAGATTTACCAGGATGTTGCCTGGTATGGTGGGAAAATCGTATAAGGAAAGGCTGAGGGGCTTGAGGTTGTTTTCGTTAGAGAGAAGAAGGTTAAGAGGTGACTTAATAGAGGCATGCAAGATGATCAGAGGATTAGATAGGGTGGATAGTGAGAGCCATTTTCCTCGGATGGTGTTGGCTAGCACGAGGGGACATAGCTTTAAACTGAGGGGTGAGAGATATAGGATAGATGTTAGAGGTAGGTTCTTTACTCAGAGAGTAGTAAGGGCGTGGAATGCCCTGCCTGCAGTAGTAGTGGACTCGTCAACATTAAGAGCATTCAAATGGTTATTGGATGAACATATGGATGATATTGGAATAGTGTAGATTAGAGGGGCTTTAGATTGGTTCCACTGGTCGGCGCTACATCGAGGGCCGAAGGGCCTGTACTGCGCTGTAATGTTCTATGTTCTAAAGATCAAAGCCAAAGGCTCTGCAATCTCATCCCTTGCCTCCCAAAGAATCCTAGAATATATTTCATCAGGCCCAGGGGACTTATTGACCTTCAGTTTATTCAAAACTGCCAGGACATCCTCCCTCCGAACATCTATTTCCTCCAGCCTATTAGCCTGTAACACCTTCTCTTCCTCAAAAACATGGCCCCTCTCCTTGGTGAACACTGAAGAAAAGTATTCATTCATCACCTCGCCTATCTCTACTGACTCCATACACAAGTTCCCACGACTGTCCTTGACCGGCCCTAACCTCACCCTGGTCATTCTTTTATTCCACACATAAGAGTAAAAAGCCTTGGGGTTTTCCTTGATCCGACCCGCCAAGGACTTCTCGTGTCCCCTCCTCGCTCTCCTAAGCCCCTTTTTCAGCTCATTCCTTGCTAACTTGTAACCCTCAATCGAGCCATCTGAACCTTGTTTCCTCATCCCTACATAAGCTTCCCTCTTCCTCTTGACAAGAGATTCCACCTCTTTTGTGAACCATGGTTCCCTCACTCGGCCATTTCCTCCCTGCCTGGCAGGGACATACTTATCAAGGACACGCAGTATTTGTTCCTTGAAAAAGTTCCACTTATCATTAGTGCCTTTGCCTGACAATTTTTGTTCCCATCCTATGCTTCCTAATTCCCGCCTGATTGCATCATAATTACCTCTCCCCCAATTGTAAACCTTGCCCTGCCGTACGGCCCTATCCCTCTCCATTGCAATAACAAAAGACACCGAATTGTGGTCACTATCTCCAAAGTGCTCTCCCACAACCAAATCCAACACTTGGCCCGGTTCATTTCCCATTACCAAATCCAATGTGGCCTCACCTCTTGTCGGCTTATCCACATATTGTGTCAGAAACCCCTCCTGCACACACTGCACAAAAACTGCCCCATCCGAACTATTCGACCTATAAAGGTTCCAATCAATATTTCGAAGGTTAAAGTCCCTCATGACAACTACCCTGTGACCTCCACACCTGTCCATAATCTGCTTAGCAATTTCTTGCTCCTTGATGGATTGACTTATAAGGAGAGGCTGAATAGACTGGGACTTTTTTCTCTGGAGCGTAGGAGGCTGAGGGGAGACCTTATAGAGGTCTATAAAATAATGAGGGGCATAGACAAGGTAGATAGTCAATATCTTTTCCCAAAGGTAGGGGAGTCTAAAACTAGAGAGCATAGGTTTAAGGTGAGAGGGGAGAGATACAAAAGTGTCCAGAGGGGCAATTTTTTCACACAGAGGGTGGTGAGTGTCTGGAACAAGCTGCCAGAGGTAGTAGTAGAGGCGGGTACAATTTTATCTTTTAAAAAGCATTTAGATAGTTACATGGGTACAATGGGTATAGAGGGATATGGGCCAAATGTGGGCAATTGGGATTAGTTTAGGTGTTTTAAAAAGAAGGGCAGCATGGACAAGTTAGGCCGAAGGGCCTGTTTCCATGCTGTAAACCTCGATGACTCTATGAATTAAGTTACTGTGAAAATCCTCTCGTTGCCACACTTCGGCGCCTGTTCGGGTACACTGAGGGAGAATTTAGCATGGCCAATCCATCTAACCAGCACATCTTTCAGACTGTGGGTTGAAACCGGAGCACCCGGAGGAAACCCACGCAGACACGGGGAGAACGTGCAAACTCCGCACAGACAGTGACCCAAGCCGGGTCCCTGGCGCTGTGAGGCAGAAGTGCGAACCACAGACAGTGACCTGAGGCCAGAATTGAACCCAGATCCCTGGTGCTGTGGGGCAGCAGTGCTAACCACTATGCCACCGTGCTGCCTTGGAAACTGGGCCTGCATTCTCTTGAGTCTTGAAGAAGCTTAAGAAATTCTTACAGGTCTCGACAGGGTAGATGCAGGTAGAACGTTTCCACTGGCTGGGCTTTCTCGACATGATGTGGAGATGCCGGCGTTAGACTGGGGTAAGTACAGTAAGTACAGTAAGTACAGTAAGTACAGTAAGAAGTCTCACAACACCAGGTTAAAGTCCAACAGGTTTATTGTTAACCTGGTGTTGTGAGACTTCTGACTGGGCTTTCTAGAACCAGAGGACAGTCTCAGGTTAAGGGATCAGCTGTTCAGGACTGAGCTGCTTCCGCTGGTGGGGCAGTCTAGGATGAGAGATCAGAGTCTTAGGATAAGGGTTAGCAAACTTAAAACAGAGTTGAGAAGAAACTATTTCTCCCAAAGGGTTGTGAATCTGTGGAATTCGCTATCCCAAAGTGCAGTGGATGCTGGGACATTGAGTAATTTTAAGGAGGAGTTAGACAGATTTTTAATTGGTAAAGAGTTGAAAGGTTATGGGGAGAGTACAGGAATGAGATAGAGCATCTGGTGAACTGGTGCGGCAACAATAATCTCTCCCTCAATGTCAACAAAATGAAGGAGATTGTCATCAACTTCAGGACTTCAGGAAGCGTAAAGGAGAACATGAACCTGTCTACATCAACGGGGACAAGTAGAAACGGTCGAGAGCTTCAAGATTTTAGGTGTCCAGATCACCAACAACCTGTCCTGGTCCCCCCATGCTGACACTATAGTTAAGAAAGCCCACCAATACCTCTACTTCCTCAGAAGACGAAGGAAATTTGGCATGTCAGCTACGACTCTCACCAACTTTTACAGATGCACCATAGAAAGCATCCTTTCTGGTTGTATCACAGCTTGGTTTGGCTCCTGCTCTGCCCAAGACCACAAGGAACTACAAAAGGTCGTGAATGTAGCCCAGTCCATCACGCAAACAAGCCTCCCATCCATTGACTCTGTCTACACTTCCCGCTGCCTCGGCAAAGCAGCCAGCATAATTAAGGACCCCACGCACCCCGGACATTCTCTCTGCCACCTTCTTCCTTCGGGAAAAAGTACAAAAGTCTGAGGTTACGTACCAACCGACTCAAGAACAGCTTCTTCCCTGCTGCTGCCAGACTTTTAAATGGACTTACCTTGCAGTAAGTTGATCTTTCTCTGCACCCTAGCTATGACTGTAACATGACATTTGGCAGGTCGAATAGGATGGCAGAATATAATATTAATGGTAGGACTCTTGGCAGAGTGGAAGATCAGAAGGATCTTGGGGTCCGAGTTCATAGGACGCTCAAAGCAGCTGTGCAGGTTGAGGCTGTGGTTAAGAAGGCGTATGGTGTACTGGTCTTCATCAAACGAGGAATTGAGTTTAGGAGTCGTGAGATAATGATGCAGCTATATAGGACCCTGGTCAGACCCCACTTGGAGTACTGTGCTCAGTTCTGGTCGCCTCATTACAGGAAGGATGTGGAAGCCATAGAAAGGGTGCAGAGGAGATTTACAAGGATGTTGCCTGGGTTGGGGAGCATGCCTTATGAGGATAGGTTGAGTGAGCTCGGCCTTTTCTCCTTGGAGAGATGAAGGATGAGGGGTGACCTGATAGAGGTGTATAAGATGTTGAGAGGTATTGATCGAGTGGACAGTCAGAGGCTTTTTCCCAGGGCTGAAATGGCTGCTACGAGAGGACACAGGTTTAGGGTGCTGGGGGGTAGGTACAGAGGAGATGTCAGGGGTAAGTTTTTCACTCAGAGGGTGGTGGGTGCGTGGAATGGGCTGCCAGCAACGGTGGTGGAGGCGGATTCGATAGGGTCTTTTAAGAGACTTTTAGATAAGTACATGGAACTTAGTAAGATAGAGGGTTATAGGTAAGCCTAGTAATCGCTAAGGTAGGGACATGTTCAGCACAACTTTGTGGGCTGAAGGGCCTGTATTGTGCTGTAGTTTTTCTATGTTTCTATGTTACATTCTGCACTCTCTCCTTTCCTTCTCTATGAACAGTATGCCTTGTCTGTTTAGTGCGCAAGAAACAATACTTTTCACTGTATGTTAATACGTGACAATAATAAATTAAATCAAATCAAAGATCAGGAAATTGGGGATGAGGAGCACATCAGCCATGATCGAATGGCAGAGCAGACTCAAGGGGCCGAATGGCCTAATTCTGCTCCAATATCTTATGAACTTATGAGATGAAGAGAAATGTCTTCACTCAGAGGTTGGTAGATGTTTTGAATTCTCTGCTCCATAGGTGAATCACCTCACACTTTTCCGTATTAAACTCCATTTGCCACCTCTCAGCCCAGCTCTGCAGCTTATCTATGTCCCTCTGTAACCTGCAACAACCTTCCGCACTGTCCACAACTCCACCGACTTTAGTGTCATCCACAAATTTACTAACCCATCCTTCTACACCTTCATCCAGGTCATTTATAAAAATGACAAACAGCAGTGGCCCCAAAACAGATCCTTGCGGTACACCACTAGTAACTGAACTCCAGGATGAACATTTCCCATCAACCACCACCCTCTGCCTTCTTACAGCTAGCCAATTCCTGATCCAAACCGCTAAATCACCCTCAATCCCATGCGTCCGTATTTTCAGCAATAGCTTACCGTGGGGAACCTTATCAAACGCTTTGCTGAAATCCATATACACCACATCAACTGCTTTACCCTCATCCACCTCTTTGGTCACCTTCTCAAAGAACTCAATAAGGATTGTGAGGCATGACCTACCCTTCACAAAACCGTGCTGACTATCCCTAATCAAATTATTCCTTTCCAAGTGATTATAAATCCTATCTCTTCTAATCCTTTCCAATACTTTGCCCACAACAGAAGTAAGGCTCACCGGTCTATAATTACCAGGGTTGTCCCTACTCCCCTTCTTGAACAAGGGGACAACATTCGTTACCCTCCAGTCTTCTGGCACTATTCCTGTAGACAATGACGCCATAAAGATCAAAGCCAAAGGCTCTGCAATCTCCTCCCTAGCCTCCCAGAGAATCCTAGGATAAACCCCATCCGGCCCAGGGGACTTATCTATTTTCACAGAATTGCTAACACCTCCTCCTTATTAACTTCAATCCCGTCTCGTCCAATACCCTGTATCTCAGTATTCTCCTCGACAACATTGTCTTTTTCCTGCGTGAATACTGACGAAAGTCCCAGGGTATCGTGCTGCGTCCCCAAATACCTCTCCCACCCCAATCCACCAGGATATCCGATTCTGCCTCCAGATACTTCAGCCACCCCCACGATATCTGAATCCCCCCCACCCCCCACGTGGTGAATCTTACCAGGCCTAGAAGAATGATCAGAGCCTGGAGCTCAGGGACCCCATCACTCTTGGCCAGTTCTGCTGATACACGTCAATTACATAAGTAAATACAGTAAATGCATTTGCATGCATTTAAATTGACTCAATGAACCGCGCGCCCAACTCTACCGCCAAATCCCACTTTACCGTCTTCTGGTCCGATCCGCGTCCGCGCTGTTACCGACCTGCAAAATAAAAGTCTGAAGTCGCTGCTGCAGCTTCCGAAGAGCGGGGTCAGAGACTGCAACGGCTCCCTGACCCAGGTCATCCTCTGGTCGGGGCAGGAGGGGGGTGGGAGGAGGAGAGGGGGTGTGACGTATCATCCCCTGGGGAGGGGGGGTGCGGGGTGGGGGTGGGAGGAGGAGAGGGGGTGTGACGTATCATCCCCTGGGGAGGGGGGGGGGCGGGGTGGGGGTGGGAGGAGGAGAGGGGGTGTGACGTATCATCCCCTGGGGGAGGGGGGGGGGGGAGAAGAGGGGGTGTGACGTCTCATCCTCGGGGGGGGGGAGGAGAGGGGGTGTGACATCTCATCCTCTGGTCGGGGGGGTTCCGCTGCCTGTCTGCGGCCGATACCTCCTGGCACCATCACTGGGACACTACCAGCCACAGATTACTCTTCCCTGCAGGTGCGAGAGAGTGGGAGAGATGTCTGTGGCTGGTAGTGAACCAGTGATGGTGCCAGGAGGGTTCGGCCGCAGACAGGCAGCGGAACCCCCCCCCCCGACCAGAGGATGAGATGTCACACCCCCTCCCCCCCACAGGGGATGATCGGCCACACCCCCTCTCCTACCCCCGACCAGTGGGTGATCGGTCACACCCACTCTCCTCCCACCCCCCCCAGGGGATGATCGGGGTCACACCCCCTCCCCTCCCACCCCCCGCCAGGGGATGATCGGGGTCACACCCCCTCCCCTCCCACCCCCCGCCAGGGGATGATCGGGGTCACACCCCCTCCCCTCCCACCCCCCGCCAGTGGATGATCGGGGTCACACCCCCTCCTCTCCCCGCGACCAGAGGATAAATGTCAGAAAGCCGCTCTCTCCGCTTTCTGCTTTTTTTTTCGTGCCCGGGCGCTCTGTCAGATTTTTTTCGAACTGCGCATGTGCAGTTCAGAGCTCCGATCGGTCCGCCAGCGCTAAGCCCCACCCACAGCGCGGATCGGGCCGGAGCTGGCAAAACGCGTATGGGCGCGCTGGAAAGAGGATTCCAGGCGCGGATTTATTTGACGCCCAGATTCAGCACTTAGACTCAAAATGGTAAAATTCCCCCCTTAGTGTCATCTGTGAATTTTGACACACTGCACTTGGTCCCCAACTCCAAATCATCGATGTAAACCGTAAACAATTGTGGTCCCAACACTGATCCCTGAGGCACACCACTAGTCACTGATCGCCAACCAGAAAAACACCCGCTTACCTCCACTCTTTGCTTTCTGTTAGTTAACCAATCCTCTATCCATGCTAATACACTACCCATAACACTGTGCACCTTTATCTTATGTCGCAGTCTTTGGTGCGGCACCTTGTCAAATGCCTTCTGGAAATCCAGATACACCACATCCACAGGCTCCCGTTGTCCACCAGGCTTGTAATGTCCTCAGAAAATTCCAGTAAATTAGTTAAACATGCCCTGCCCTTCATGAACCCATGCTGCGTCCGCCCAATGGGACTATTTACAAAGGCAGTGAAGTCCGCCACTGGATAATGGGAGGATCAAGGTTCTTGTGACCAGTAAGTGATACTGGCAGGAGGAGTGGGCTTGGGTTACAAAGCCGTCCCACACACAATCCCACTTGGTGAAAGGTGATTGAAAATTAAGAGGCAATTTGAAGAGTGAGCCCGTGAACCCACCTGTCGTTCTGCGTGTTTCCCATGAATCTCCACAAAGTCATCAACAATTTTGACATTTAGTTCTTCAGGTGAGAAGTGTTTGATGTTCAGGTAAATTATAAATCTGTCCTTCTCAGAGCGAACCTGAAACACAATATTTGTAGCCAGTAACACACAGCCCACATACAAAACTGAGTTCCAGCTTGGAACTTTATAGGAAGAATCTGTATCACACTTCAGCAGAGTATTCAATGAGGAAAATCATTCAATACATTCATGGACGCATATCGAAAATGTAACAGAGAAACAGGGCACTCAGCTTAACCAATCTACGCTAACCATTAACCCCCTCAGGGACATATTGATCCAATCAGATTTACCTAGCTGAATCCAATTTCCATTCATCACCTTCACCTTGATTCACCTAACCAATCGATTCTCCAGTGTTAACAGTCTCTGTTTCAATCTCCAACCCTTGAAATAAATTCCACAGCCTCATAACCCGTGTGAAGAATTTCTCCTGCATTCTATTCTAAATCTCTAACTTTTAATCTTGTATCTCTGGCTCCTTCTTTTGTCCCCTTAATTATCATTGGGACCTCTTTAGGGGCAGGTGTGACCTGTTTAAAAAAGACGGGTGGCACTTGAATCCCAGGGGGACCAATATCCTGGCGGGAAGGTTGGCTAAGGCTACTGGAGAGACTTTAAACTAGAAAGGTTGGGGGGAGGGAATCGAAATGAGGGGACTGAGAGCGAGGAGGTTAGCTCGCAAATAGATAAGGAATGTAAACAGGGTAAGAGGGAGGTTAGACGAGTGATGGAGAAGGGAAGTGCTCAGGCTGAAGGTCTGAGATGTGTCTATTTTAATGCCAGGAGTGTAGTGAATAAAGTGGATGAGCTTAGAGCGTGGATTGCTGCTTCGAATTGTGATGTGGTGGCCATTACGGAGACTTGGATGTCTCAGGGACAGGACTGGGTGCTTCAGGTGCCGGGTTTTAGATGTTTCAGGAAGGACAGGGAGGGAGGCAAGAGAGGGGGGGGAGTGGCACTGTTGATCAGGGATAGTGTCACGGCTGTAGAGAAGGTGGACGCCGTGGAGGGATTGACTACGGAGTCTCTGTGGGTGGAGGTTAGGAACAGGAAGGGGTCGGTAACGTTGCTGGGTGTTTTCTATAGGCCGCCCAATAGTAACAGAGATGTTGAGGAGCAGATGGGGAAACAGATCCTGGAGAGATGTAGGAATAACAGAGTTGTCATGATGGGAGATTTTAATTTCCCAAACATAGATTGGAATATCCCTAGGGCTAGGGGTTTGGATGAAGAGGAGTTTGTTAGGTGTGTCCAGGAGAGTTTCCTGACACAGTATGTGGATAAGCCTACTAGAGGAGAGGCTGTACTTGATCTGGTGCTGGCTAATGAACCTGGACAGGTGGAGGATCTCTCGGTGGGTGAGCATCTTGGGGATAGCGATCATAATTCTATCTCCTTCACGATAACATTGGAAAGAGATAGGATCAGGCAGGCTAGGAAAGTGTTTCTCTGGAGTAAAGGGAAATACAGTGTCATCAGGGAGGAAATTAGACGGGTAAATTGGAAGGAGGCATTCTTGGGGAAAAGTACCGAAGGAAAGTGGAGGATTTTCAAGGAATGTTTGTCTGGAGCTCTGCATGACAACGTTCCGATGAGACAGGGAGGTGTTGGTAGGGTACGGGAACCGTGGTGCACGAAGGTTGTGATGAACCTGGTGAATAAGAAAAGAGAGGCGTACAGAAGGTTCAGAGAGCTAGGAGGTGTTAAGGATTTAGAGGAGTATACGGGATGTAGGAAGGAGCTTAAGAAGGAAATTAGGAGAGCGAGAAGGGGTCATGAGAAGGCCTTGGCGGGTAAGATTAAGGAGAATCCCAAGGCTTTCTACAAATATGTCAAGAGTAAAAGGATGAGATGTGAAGGCATAGGACCCTTAAAAGGTGAAGGGAGAAAAGTTTGTGCGGAACCGTTAGAAATGGCGGAGCTGCTTAATGAATACTTTACCTCGGTATTCACGGTGGAAAGGGATCTGGGTGGTTGTACTGCTGGTTTGCGGTGGACAGAAAGGATCGAGCATGTGGACATAAAGAAAGAGGATGTGTTGGAACTATTGAATGGCATCAAGGTTGGTAAGTCGCCGGGACCGGATGGGATGTACCCCAGGTTACTGTGGGAGGCGAGGGAGGAGATTGCGGAGCCTTTGGCGATGATCTTTGCATCGTCGATGGAGACGGGAGAGGTTCCGGAGGATTGGAGGATTGCAGATGTGGTCCCTATATTCAAGAAAGGGAACAGGGACAGCCCGGGAAATTACCGACCGGTGAGTCTAACCTCAGTGGTTGGTAAGTTGATGGAGAGGATCCTGAGAGACAGGATTTATGATCATCTAGAGAAGTTTAGTATGATCAAAAGTAGTCAGCACGGCTTTGTCAAGGGCAGGTCGTGCCTTACGAGCCTGGTTGAGTTCTTTGAAAATGTGACCAAACACATTGACGAAGGAAGAGCGGTGGATGTGGTCTATATGGACTTCAGCAAGGCGTTCGATAAGGTCCCCCATGCAAGACTTCTTGAGAAAGTGAGAGGGCATGGGATCCAAGGGGCTGTTGCCTTGTGGATCCAGAACTGGCTTGCCTGCAGAAGGCAGAGAGTGGCTGTGGAGGGGTCTTTCTCTGCATGGAGGTCAGTGACCAGTGGAGTGCCCCAGGGATCTGTTCTGGGACCCTTGCTGTTTGTCATTTTCATAAATGACCTGGATGAGGAAGTGGAGGGATGGGTTGGTAAGTTTGCTGACGACACCAAGGTAGGTGGTGTTGTGGATAGTTTGGAGGGATGTCAGAAGTTGCAGCGAGACATAGATAGAATGCAAGACTGGGCGGAGAAGTGGCAGATGGACTTCAACCCGGATAAGTGTGTGGTGATCCATTTTGGCAGATCCAATGGGATGAAGCAGCAGTATAATATGAAGGGTACCATTCTTAGCAGTGTAGAGGATCAGAAGGACCTTGGGGTCCGGGTCCATAGGACTCTTAAATCGGCCTCGCAGGTGGAGGATGCGGTCAAGAAGGCGTACGGCGTACTGGCCTTCATTAATCGAGGGATTGAGTTTAGGAGTCGGGAGATAATGCTGCAGCTTTATAGGACCCTGGTTAGGCCCCACTTGGAGTACTGCGCGCAGTTCTGGTCACCTCATTACAGGAAAGATGTTGAAGCCATTGAAAGGGTGCAGAGGAGATTTACAAGGATGTTGCCTGGATTGGGGGGCATGCCTTATGAGGATAGGTTGAGGGAGCTTGGTCTCTTCTCCCTGGAGAGACGAAGGATGAGAGGTGACCTGATAGAGGTTTACAAGATGTTGAGAGGTCTGGATAGGATAGACTCTCAGAGGCTATTTCCAAGGGCTGAAATGGTTGCTACGAGAGGACACAGGTTTAAGGTGCTGGGGGGGTAGGTACAGAGGAGATGTCAGGGGTAAGTTTTTCACTCAGAGGGTGGTGGGTGAGTGGAATCGGCTGACGTCGGTGGTGGTGGAGGCAAACTCGTTGGGGTCTTTTAAGAGACTTCTGGATGAGTACATGGGATTTAATGGGATTGAGGGCTATAGATAGGCCTAGAGGTGGGGATGTGATCGGCGCAACTTGTGGGCCGAAGGGCCTGTTTGTGCTGTGGCTTTCTATGTTCTATGTTCTATTACTGAGAACTGTTTGTTTCTCTGCCCCATCCTTTCATCATTTTAAACATTTCTGTCATATCAGCTTGTAATCCACACAATTCTTTAAAAAATCTTCAAGATTTTCTTCGCATTTCCTCATTTTAGATGCAATTTCAGTGAAATTCTAATCTATTCTCACTCAAACCTTGATATCATTTCAGCAGGTCATTCTGCAAGGTTGAAGGAAGAGAGTACAAAAGGTTCACTCAGTATCTAACCCCATGCTGTACCTGTCCTGGGAGTGTTTGATGGGGACAGTGTGGAGGGAGCTTTACTCTGTATCTAACCCCGTGCTGTACCTGTCCTGGGAGTGTTTGATGGGGACAGTGTCGAGGGAGCTTTACTCTGTATCTAACTCCATGCTGTAGCTGTCCTGGGAGTGTTTGATGGAGACAGTGTAGAGGGAGCTTTACTCTGTATCTAACCCCGTGCTGTACCTGTCCTGGGAGTGTTTGATGGGGGACAGTGTAGAGGGAGCTTCACTCTGTATCTAACCCCGTGCTGTACCTGTCCTGGGAGTGTTTGATGGGGGGCAGTGTAGAGGGAGCTTTACTCTGTACCTAACCCCGTGCTGTACCTGTCCTGGGAGTGTTTGATGGGGGACAGTGTAGAGGGAGCTTTACTCTGTATCTAACCCCGTGCTGTACTTGTCCTGGGAGTGTTTGATGGGGGAACAGTGTAGAGGGAAATTGAAGTGGGAAAAAATATACAGATGAGTACACTTAAAAAATAATAACTGCCTGGCACACAAACAGTCACCTGGGAAAGAGACATTTAACAGGCACTGATTTTTAGTACAGACAGACACCTGAGATTAAAATATAAAAGACAGACAGCTATTCAAAGTTAAACATGCAGGAATCAAACCCTGCAGGAAGCCAGCCAGGGCTTGAAGCACTCTTTAGGATAAGGACAATAGGATCAGGTAAAGAGATTAGCTACAGGTAGGATCGGGAATACATAACTGCAGGAAACCCAATTACTGTAAATTATTATATGAATAGACCGAAACTAAAACCATTGATAGCCGCTGATGAAGGAAATGCATCCATTCATAGAACAATGCGATGTTAACATGCTTATGTCTGTATCTGTCTGTATTTGTCGATAACGATGTGTTAACGACTAATCACCTACTTGATTACAATGATGTGATAATGGCTAGATGTCCGGTCCATCTATTGTGTAAAGGGTATAAAGATGGACCGCTCCTATTGTCTCATTGAGAGAAGGTAGCTGTCTAGTGTGCTGCAGAGTACCAGTGCCTTTTCTCCACGAAGCTTCGTTAAAATAAAACTGTATTCTTGAAACCTTCAAGCCTGACTTAGTGGTACGTTTCCCACAACAATTGGCGTAGTCGGCAGGATCCTATTACTGGAGAGATCGATTGACCACGATCGGAGCCGGGGTAGAGATCACTGAATCTGTGAGAGTCAAACAAGGTCAAGAATACTCTTTGCAAGGGGTTAAACGTAAGGGGTTAAACTTAAGGGGTATTTGTAGTAATAAGTATTGTTGTATATGATATAGTGATAAGTACTAACTGCTGATAGTGATAAGTAACTGTTGCTTGTGCTGACCGACAAGAGGACAAGGTAGTGCCTGTCTCAAAACCCTGCCTTAGACCGGCTGTTAAGAGGAGAAACCTCCCACGCGAAGGTCAGGAGATTGAATTGGGTAAAGAGACACCAAGGGCACTTAGGATTGTGAAGCACACGTGGCAGAGGTCGGTTAACATCAAACTCTGTCGTGGCGAACAAACGCAGAGTTGCCATCTGATTGCATGAAAGTTTGTAAAGTTGGGAACTGTACTGTCAATGGTGTGAAATGCAGGGCGGAAAAGGAGCTTCATCAACTCTGACCTAAACCGGACTCCGGTGGAGAAGCACATTGCCGAGGTGGTAATAGTGGAAGCCGTGAGTATAACTTGAAACCCTGTAACACGGTGCTAGAGTAGTAATAGTGGCCGGGAGTAGTGAAGTCCCTACGGTAGAGAGCACACTTTACTCGGGAGTAATTGTGGCCGGCGTTAGTGAAGTCTGCGAAATGGCAGATAATGAAGTTAAAAGGGGACCTGCAGGATCCCTCATTGAAGTTTACATGACAGACAGGAAAGAGTTAATAGAGAAAATGCAAAAGGATGGCTGGGATACTTCTCAGACCTTAGAGCAGCAGAGAAAGTGGATAGATAAGGAAAAGAGAAACAAGACAAAGAGGATAGGAGTAATGTTAACACATCAGTTAGCTGGTCTAATTGAGCAAGTAGTCACCTCTACTCAGAAGTGGGATGAAGATAAAGAAAGGATTAGAGAATTAGAATCCCGAGTGAGGGAACTGAAGAAGCAAAACCAGGTTTTAGAAGAAAAGCAATGGAGAGGGGAAACTGTCCCTCTACCTCCTTATGAGTCCACACAGCAGGGACCAACCGCTCCTTCAGAGGAGTGGGAAGCGCTAGAACACAACTTAGTGCCAGTAACCCGAGGGGGAACAAATGCGCGACCAAAGGCAACTTATCAACCCTTCACCCCAGGTGAGAGACAGCAGATAATGGCTTCCCTGGGTAAATTACAACCTAGAAGCGCAAACACTCAATTCTGGGAAGAATTAGACACAATCTGGGTAGGACACCTATTACACCTGAGAGACGTACACCAGCTGGTCAGGGCAGCCTGTCCAGCGGGTAAGTGGAGGCAGGTAGCAGGGGGCCCGCCGCTCCTCCAGCACAGGATTATAGTGGGGGACGGTGGACACATGCAGTCGCCCTAACATCGGAGATAGATGCCCAACAGACACCCTTCACCCAGTTTAAAGCAGAGATTCAGAGGGTATTAGGGAATGCTCCCACTAACTGGAGAAGAATTACCACAACAAAACAGTTAAAAGGGGAAGGAGCTTCTGAATAAGGGGAACGGTTGTTCCAGGTATATCAAGAGTGCTCAGGACAAGGGAACCCAGGTCGAGGAGATCAAGTGTTCATCCAGGCTTTTAAGGATGGACTCTCTAGTGCTCACCAGGTCATCCTAAAAATGGGAGTGATTATGTCCCAAGATTACGATGAATTGGTAGAATGGGCTAGTGGCATACCTGGAGGTGGATAGGAGAGATCTTAGTTTTTGTATTTCAGTGTGTTTGTGTGATCTGGCAGCTTGTTGAATGTAGGTGGTTGTTGTTGTATTAGATTGAGAGCAGGAGCTGAAGCCTGTTTGTTCCTGTGGAGTGTTTGTTGCAGGCAGTGGGTGCAGTGCGTTGCACATTGGTTTAGCCTCAGGGGGGCTGAGAGAGAGTTAAGACTGTTAAAGATTAAAGTGATAAGATTTCTTGAATTTACTTCTGTTTTGAGTTAATTACAGTTTGGAAGAAAGAAGAATAAAAGCAACTGTCTTAATCAATGTTCTGTATTCCCTTTAAATGTTTTACTTACATCCCAGTTTGAATGAAAAAGGATGTGCTGTGGAATGACTTTTGGAAGCTTCCATGTGTGTCTGTGTGTGTTTAAACAAAGTGGTTGCGTGGATGTTTTGTTGTTGTTTGCTTTAATGTTTTAATGTTAAGAAAGGATTTAAACCTTGGAAGGAACCATGTGCTCTTTCCTTTGTCTTGAAGTCGAAATTATAAGAGTGAGTTGAGAAGTTAAGAGAAGAAAATAAGTAATTCTGCGGAAAGGTAGAAAAGCAGGAACAAAAGAATGAGGTAAATATATTGTCTATGAATCAGTTTAAAGGACATCAAGTCAGTGAAATACAGTATTAGGGTCCGCAGAATATCGCAATTTACGAATGTCGGAAAGTTTAGTATTCTGTAACCGGTTAAAACTATGTACTGTCATTGAAATTTCATGTGCCATCTATTGTTCAAGGTTTGCCAAATATAAAAAACTGCAAAGCTTAAAATCTCGGCAGTTAAGAATCAAACCAAAACGTTTCTAATCAATTAACTAGTATGTATTGTACCTACTTTGATTTTGATTTGGCGCCTGTTATATTCCTAGAGTGGAGGGGTTTTGATCTGGAGCTCAGTTTCAAAATGCAAACGGCTTGGATTAAAAGGGTTTGGATATCACGGTTACGATGTGTAAAGTGGTATGATACAACTACCGCTTGATTATTTTTATTATACAGTATCGCACTGCCATATAGACCCGAGAATAAAATCAAATCCTGAATAACTTGCACAAAATGTTGGTGCTAGGCATTTGAATGCACTTCTCTGTAGGTAGGGTAATGGCATTTTGTGAAGTACTGTAATGCGGCGCTTGCACGCAAACAAATGATCAAATTAGAGATAATGTAAGAGTACATCATATAAAGATCGGAGCTGTATGGCATGTGATTTTAATGGGGAAAGCGATGTCTTTTGATAAGATTACATACAAATGAATGGATGTCCAGTTGCAGCCAAAAAGCCAGTGCAAAGTGTTAATTAATTCACACTAAGCTTTCTATGGAAGGGGGATATGTAATTAAATGTATAATGCACTAGCTAAAGCCATACAAACATCGGGAAAATGTGGACAGAGGTATTGCCCACTATACTAATGCGATTAAGAGCTACCACAAACCGGACAACCGGATTAACCTCTTATGAACTAATGACAGGACGGGCGATGCAATTACCAGAAAGCATCATAACAGGTGGGACCGATGTAGGTCCACTAAAAGATAAAATCAGGAGATACGTTTTGGAACTAAGCACCCAACTCAAAGGGATGCGCAAATTGGTAAAGGAGAATCAGGAAATAAAAGACGCAGAGAGAGAGCTTGAAATGCTCCCTGACATTTGGAACAGTATGTAGATAACCCGACTCGAGAGGGGGCTATACTGGACCTAGTTCTGGGAAATGAGCCCGGTCAGGTCATCAAAGTTTCGGTAGGGGAACATGTGGCAAATAGTGACCACAACTCTGTTAACTTTAGGATAGTAATGGACAAGGATGAGTGCTGTCCTACGGGCAGGGTGCTAAATTGGGGGAAGGCTAACTATAGCCGGATTAGGCAGGAATTGGTGGATGTTGATTAGGAGAGGATGTTCGAGAGTAAGTCCAAGTCTGGCATGTGGGAGTCTTTTAAGGAACAATTGATAAGGCTGCAGGATAGGCATCAGGCCCTGGGGCTTTGTCAGTTTTAATGTTCCCTAAAAAACCTAACACTTCCTCCCTTGTAATGGAGATTCTCTCTAATAGGTCAACACCTCCCTCTGAGACACTCCCAGTCAACAAGTCCCTCTCCTTCGTGAATACCAATGCAAAGTATTCATTTAGGATCTCCCCTATTCCCTTGGGTCCTAAAGGAAAGATAGGAAAGGTAGGATTCGAGAGCCGTGGATAACCAGGGAAATTGAGGATCTGATTAAAATGAAAAGGGAGACGTACGTTAAGTCCAGGCAACTGAAAACAGATGGAGCTCTGGAGGTATACAGAGAGAGTAGGAAAAAACTCAAACGGGGAGTTAGAAGGGCAAAAAGAGGTCATGAGATGTTCTTGGCAGGCAGGATTAAGGAGAATCCTAAGGCATTCTATTCATACGTTAGGAACAAAAGAGTTGTCAGGGAGAAAATTGGACCTCTCGGGTACAAAGGAGGGGAATTATGCTTAGGACCCAAGGGAATAGGGGAGATCCTAAATGAATACTTTGCATTGGTATTCACGAAGGAGAGGGACTTGTTGACTGGGAGTGTCTCGGAGGGAGGTGTTGACCTGTTAGAGAGAATCTCCATTACAAGGGAGGAAGTGTTAGGTTTTTTAGGGAACATTAAAACTGACAAAGCCCCAGGGCCTGATGGCATCTATCCTCGACTGCTCAGGGAGACGAGAGATTAAATTGCTGGGCATCTGACAGAAATCTTTGTTGCTTCTTTGGACACAGGTGAGGTCCCTGAGGATTGGAGGATAGCGAATGTGGTCCCGTTGTTTAAGAAGGGTAGCAGGGATAATCCGGGAAATTATAGGCAGGTGAGCTTGACGTCCGTGGTAGGGAAGTTGTTGGAGAGGATTCTTAGAGACAGGATGTATGTGCATTTAGAACGGAACACTCTCATTAGTGACAGACAGCATGGTTTTGTAAGAGGGAGGTCGTGCCTTACAAATTTGGTGGAGTTTTTTGAGGAAGTGACAAAAACGGTTGACGAAGGAAGAGCCGTGGGTGTCGTCTATATGGATTTCAGTAAGGCATTTGACAAAGTCCCACATGGCAGGTTGGTTAAGAAGGTTAAGGCTCATGGGATACAAGGAGAAGTGGCTAGATGGGTGGAGAACTGGCTTGGCCATAAGAAGATGTTTAACAACACCAGGTTAAAGTCCAACCGGTTTATTTGGTAGCAAAAGCCACACAAGCTTTCGGAGCTCCAAGCCCCTTCTTCAGGTGAGTGGGAATTCTGTTCACAAACAGGGCATATAAAGACACAGACTCAATTTACATGAATAATGGTGGGAATGCGAATACTTAGAGCTAACGGGCATTCGGCCTCTGATATTCGGGTAAGCGTTCTCCAAGGCAGCCTTCACGACACACGACGGCGCAGAGTCGCTGAGCAGAAACTGATAGCCAAGTTCCGCACACACGAGGACGCCCTCAACCGGGATATTGGGTTCATGTCACACTATTTGTAACTCCCACAGTTGCGTGGACCTGCAGAGTTTCACTGGCTGTCTTGTCTGGAGACAGTACACATCTTTTTAGCCTGTCTTGATGCTCTCTCCACTCACGTTGTTTGTTTCTTAAAGACTTAATTAGCTGTAAGTATTCGCATTCCAGCCATTATTCATGTAAATTGAGTCTGTGTCTTTATATGCCCTGTTTGTGAACAGAATTCCCACTCACCTGAAGAAGGGGCTTGGAGCTCCGAAAGCTTGTGTGGCTTTTGCTACCAAATAAACCTGTTGGACTTTAACCTGGTGTTGTTAAACTTCTTACGGTGTTTACCACAGTCCAACGCCGGCATCTCCACATCTTGGCCATAGGAGACAGAGGGTAGCGGTCGAAGGGTCTTTTTCCGGCTGGAGGTCTGTGACCAGTGGTGTTCCGCAGGGCTCTGTACTGGGACCTCTGCTATTTGTGATATATATAAATGATTTGGAAGAAGGTGTAACTGGTGTTATCAGCAGGTTTGCGGATGACACAAAGATGGCTGGACTTGTGGATAGCGATGAGCATTGTCGGGCAATACAGCAGGATATAGATAGGCTGGAAAATTGGGCGGAGAGGTGGCAGATAGAGTTTAATCCAGATAAATGCGAAGTGATGCATTTTGGAAGAAATAATGTAGGGAGGAGTTATACAATAAATGGCAGAGCCATCAAGAGTATAGAAACACAGAGGGACCTAGGTGTGCAAGTCCACAAATCCTTGAAGGTGGCAACACAGGTGGAGAAGGTGGTGAAGAAGGCATATGGTATGCTTGCCTTTATAGGACGGGGTATAGAGTATAAAAGCTGGAGTCTGATGATGCAGCTGTATAGAACGCTGGTTAGGCCACATTTGGAGTACTGCGTCCAGTTCTGGCCGCCACACTACCAGAAGGACGTGGAGGCGTTAGAGAGAGTGCAGAGAAGGTTTACCAGGATGTTGCCTGGTATGGAGGGTCTTAGCTATGAGGAGAGATTGGGTAAACTGGGGTTGTTCTCCCTGGAAAGACGGAGAATGAGGGGAGATCTAATAGAGGTGTACAAGATTATGAAGGGGATAGATAGGGTGAACGGTGGGAAGCTTTTTTCCCAGATCAGAAGTGACGATCATGAGGGGTCACGGGCTCAAGGTGAGAGGGGTGAAGTATGACCCAGATATTAGAGGGATGTTTTTTACACAGAGGGTGGTGGGGGCCTGGAATGCACTGCCAAGTAGGGTGGTGGAGGCAGGCACGCTGACATTGTTTAAGACTTACCTGGATAGTCACATGAGCAGCCTGGGAATGGAGGATACAAACGATTGGTCTAGTTGGACCAAGGAGCGGCACAGGCTTGGAGGGCCGAAGGGCCTGTTTCCTGTGCTGTACTGTTCTTTGTTCTTTGACATCCCAACAGCGGGAAGTCGAGTCCCAGTAAAAACATTACCTGACAAACCAGGGTTTGCACCAAAATGGAATGGGCCATATGAAGTTATAATTAGTGGAGACACCTGTGCCTGTATAGACATAAGAGGGAAAGGTATATGGAAACACTGGACACAGCTAAAATTACACAAGGGAACAAATAAGTAATTAAATTGATGAACTAACAGACTGCTTTCCTCAACACAGGCAAAGACTGCAAGCAAGAACGATGGCGCGCGCGAGTCGATAGATAATATAACTTGTAAAGATTATATGAATTATAGTGTTAGGTTTGATATTTGATCGTTGCGAATATGTATGTAATCGCGTATGTAACTACTACTTTGCGTTGTCGTGACTGTAAATTTAACTGGATTGGAGGATAATCTGTTTTACAAAGCTCACATACATTTACACAGGAATCGAACTGTATGTTACCCATTAGCACAATCAGTAGAAGCCCTACTTGTAGCCACCCCTGGGGGGACCCCTCATGACTTATATACAGTAGATACATCAGATGCACCCTGTAAGGGACAAATTGGCAAATATAAAAGAGGTTTACAGGGGAGATGTGTGGGATTTGTAAACCCCACAGATCCTGTGTGCAGGGGGTTCCAACAGGTGGGAGAAAAAGCTTGTTCAGATACTGCAAGCTATCCACTTTGTTTTATGGGGCAGGGATGGGGATGTGCCTATGCCTTGGTCCCTAAGAATGATTCCTGTATACAGACGCAGTGTGTCCGTCAACATTGTCGGGTTCATAACGGACAGTTTAATTGCACTTGTGATGAACAGAAATCTCTGAATATAACCGCGGGAAGACAGCTTATTTGTGGACAATGCAATGGAACTCACGTAAGCTCAGCCAAATGGACATACCCATTTGATACTTACCAGGTGGTGGGATCAAATGGGGAGTAAAGTAAACCGAACAATTGGCAATATGAACAAACTCATAATTGAGACACTAAATGTTACTGGGCTAAGAAGGGATATGTGTTCCCCTTCAATGGTACCTACATGACAGAAACACCAAACCTCCCAAACCGTTTTGCAGTAGGAACAATCGGACCACTGACTGTTCCATGCCCTCAGAAGGGGCATATTCAGAGGAAAATAGTAACTCGGGCTATCAGCAAAGAATTCTGCACTGATTGGGAAGCCCCGGGCACAATGCGATCATCACTGGGATATGGGTTCCGGAGCCTTATCTCTGGGGGGTGGGGGGGTGGGGGCAGCAGGTGTGATTAGTGCAAAGAATAGGAATCATATTGTTTGTGGACTAACAGACCTGGGAAACAGCACTTCAAAAGCACTGGAGGCTGTTAACCAAGAAATGGCTGAACTGAGATTATATGCACAACAGACACGATACGCAGTGGACTATCAGTTAGCACAAGGGGGAGTGTGTACAATTATAGGCAATAAATGCATAACCCATGTCACAGATGAGTCCTATAACATTACACAAGTCATCAATAACATCAGAGAACAATTTGATCGCTTCAGACAGGGACCCAAGAAAGGAAGTAACTGGCTGGAATGGTTAGTAGGGGGGTCCTGGGAGTCTTATCTATTACATGGATTGGTCATACTCGTTTCAATTGTAATTGTCTGTTGTCTAATTGTTGGATGCCTAAAAGTCTGTTGCAAGGTGATGGTGACTAGAATTGTGCCAGGAGCCAGTGTATACATCGAAGAAGAAACCCTGATGAAGATCCCCGAAGATATCAGAAGAAACAAAGAAGGAAAGAAGAAGAACAAAGAATTATACATATAAAACTGTTGGTCTCGGGATTATTAAACTCATAATCCGACCAGAAGTGGGGACTGAAGTGGGAAAAAATATACAGATGAGTACACATAAAAAATAATAACTGCCTGGCACATAAACAGTCACCTGGGAAAGAGACATTTAACAGGCACTGACATTTAGTACAGACAGACACCTGAGATTAAAACATAAAGGACAGACAGCTATTCAAAGTTAAACATGCAGGAATCAAATCGTGCAGGAAGCCAGCCAGGGCTTGAGGCACTCTTTAGGATAAGGACAATAGGGTCAGGTAAAGAGATTAGCTACAGGTAGGATCGGGAATACATAACTGCAGGAAAACCAATTACTGTGAATTATTATATGAATAGACTGAAACTAAAACCATTGATGGTCACTGACGTGACCGTGTATCCATTCATAGAACAATGCGATGTTAACATGCTTATGTCTGTATCTGTCTGTATTTGTCGATGACGATGTGTTAATGATCGATCACCTACTTGATTACAACGATGTGATAATGGCTAGATGTCCGGTCCATCTATTGTGTAAAGGGTATAAAGATGGACCGCTCCTATTGTCTCATTGAGAGAAGGTTTGCTGCTTGTTAGTGCCTTTTCTCCATGAAGCTTCGTTAAAATAAAACTGTATTCTTGAAACCTTCAAGCCTGACCCAGTGGTACATTTCCCACAACAGGAATAATGGGAATGAAGGGTGACAAATGCCCCGGACCAGGTTGTTTCACCCCAGTGTTTTAAAGGAAGTCAGTGAGAAGATTGCAGAAACCTCGGGGGGGGTGATTCTCCCATCGCAACCCGCAAATTTCCTGGCAGGTTGGTTTAGGGGATGCGAGGGTTGGGATTTCACGGGTTTTGCGCATCTCCCAGAGCCAGAGAACAGGGGCAGTCGGGACCGCACTGGAAACCGGCGGGAAGAGAGATAAGTGATTTTAATCTGTTTTAAATGTATTTTTATTCTATTTTAAATGTCATTATCGGGCCTGGCACGGAACTTGCCGTGCCCAATAGCACCTCCCACCCCGCCAGGAGTCTTTCACTCCGGCGCACAGGGAGCTAGCGGGAGACAAATGAAGGAGGAGAAATCGGGGCCCCACAGGGGGTCAGGTGGCTGGGGGTGGTGTCCCCTCTGCATGGGCACCCTGGCAGTGCCAGCCTGTGCCCTGACACTGCCCAAGGGACAAAGTGCCCATCCCCAGGGGGCATCTTGGCATTGACCACCAGGCATTGGGTACTGCCAAGCGGGTGGGTGCCTATTGTGGGCAGGACATAGGGGGCGATCCGTGGTGGTCCTGTTGCCACTCTGCACGGGGATCGGTTGGGGCTGGAGGGAGGCCAGTGATCGGGGTGGGCTGGGGGTGGGGGCGGGGGTTCTCAACCGGGGGGGTGTCTGCCTCCCATTGGGGGGGGTCCTGCCTTCGGAAGGAAGTTGGTCTGCTGGGGGTGGGAGTCGGGGGGGGTGGTCTGCTGTGATGGGGGTGTGGTGGGGAGATCGCCACTGCTGGGGGGTGGGCCTGGAGATTGGGGCAGGGGGGTGTGGTCGGGGCTGACCCAGGAATTGTTGTGGGGGCTGTGATTGGGCCGTGGCGGGGGGCTGGAGGGGCAGCACTGTGGGGTCCCGGGCTGGCCAGCAAATGGGGAGTCTGACAGATCAGAGCCACTGCGCATGCGCAGAGTTCCAGAACTGTCAAACTCCGGCGCGGAACCCCCCCCCTGGGTTTTTATTGAGATTCCCGACTGGGACCTCTGCAGTGCACAGAGTGCGGAGATTCGAGTCTAATGTTGCACTGAAAAAACAGTTGTGATCTAGAGCAGTTTTCTCGCTAAAGATCTCTAAAGGTTGCCACTCAAGTGGATAGAGCTGTGAAGAAGGCCTATAGTGTGTTAGCTTTTATTAACAGGGGGTTGGAGTTTAAGAGCCGTGGGGTTATGCTGCAACTGTACAGGACCTTGGTGAGACCACATTTGGAATATTGTGTGCAGTTCTGGTCACCTCACTATAAGAAGGATGTGGAAGCGCTGGAAAGAGTGCAGAGGAGATTTACCAGGATGCTGCCTGGTTTGGAGGGTAGGTCTTATGAGGAAAGGTTGAGGGAGCTAGGGCTGTTCTCTCTGGAGCGGAGGAGGCTGAGGGGAGACTTAATAGAGGTTTATAAAATGATGAAGGGGATAGATCGAGTGAACGTTCAAAGACTATTTCCTCGGGTGGATGGAGCTATTACAAGGGGCATAACTAGAGGGTTCGTGGTGGGAGATATTGGAAGGATATCAGAGGTAGGTTCTTTACGCAGAGAGTGGTTGGGGTGTGGAATGGACTGCCTGCAGTGATAGTGGAGTCAGACACTTTAGGAACATTTAAGCGGTTATTGGATAGGCACATGGAGCACACCAGGATGATAGGGAGTGGGATAGCTTGATCTTGGTTTCAGATAAAGCTCGGCACAACATCGTGGGCCGAAGGGCCTGTTCTGTACTGTACTGTTCTATGTTCTAATTCAGCGCTTTAGGGAGAATCCCACCACCACCATTCTGAAGGCTGTAGACCAAAACATCAAGTTGGAAAGAGATGCTGATAGAATCAGACAATCCCTGCAGTGCAGAAAGAGGCCATTTGGTCCATCGAATCTGCACTGACTTTCTGACAGAGCACCTTAACCAGGCTCTATCCCTGTAACCCCATGTATTTATCTCATTAACCCCCTAATCTGCACAGTTTAGGACATTAAGAGGCAATTTAAAATGGCCAGTCCACCTAACCTGCACATTTTGGAGATTAAGGAATAGATTAAGAAATTAGACACAGCTCTTGGGGCTAACGTGATCAAGGGATACGGGGCGGAAGGCGGCATCAGGGTATCAAATTCACAGATCAGCCAAGATCATAATGAATGGCGGAACAGGCTCGAAGGGCCGAGTGGTCTCTTCCAGCTCTTATTTTCTATGTTTCTCTGTAAGTGAAGGAGCAAAATGAAGGCAAATGGAGACTCAACATTTCCCACATCACAGCCGCTTCCAGCAGCCAGAGTGAGGCACACTCCCTCCTGCTCTTCCATCTGTTTCTATTTCTCTGCCCGCCCAGACTGGCACACGGCAGCATTAACCACCCAGACCAGGCCCACCCAGCCTGTTGCCAAAACACCCATCAGCACCCACCCCACCCTCACCCCCAGCACCCACCTCCAGCACTCACCCCCACCCTCACCTCCACCCCCAGCACCCACCTCCAGCACCCACCCCACCCTCACCTCCAGCACCCACCTCCAGCACTCACCCCCACCCTCACCTCCACCCCCAGCACCCACCCTCACCCCCAGCACCCACCCCACCCCCAGTACCCACCCCACCCCCAGCACCCACCCCCAACCCCACCCTCATCCCACCCCCAGCACCCACCCTCACCCCCTGCATCCACCCTCACCCACCCTCACCCCCAGCATCTACCCTCACCCACCCTTAGCCTAAGCACCCACCCTCACCCCCAGCACCCACTCTGAGGAGATACCCGATCCTCTACACTGGTAGAGGATCCCACCCTTCCATCCTCCTCTAACCTAATTATAAGTGTGGGGAAGTTTTTTGTTTTCTTTTTTTCTTGCTGGTAATGGCTTCAGGGATGGCAGTTCAGGCAGTATGCTGCATCTCCTGTGGGATGTATGTGGTGAGGAAATCCAGTAGTGTTTCAGGAGATTTTAGTTGTAAGAAGTGCATTAGATTGCAGCTTCTGGAGGAGCGTGTAAAGGAGCTGGAGGGGGAGGTAGAGGAACTCCGCATAATTCGGGAGGCGGAGGTGGAAGTTGATAGGAGTTATAGAGAAATAGTAACTCCTAGAAATGAGGCTTGGGTCAATGCCAGGAGGAGGGGTAAGAAGCAATCGGGAAGACAATCCCCTGGGGCGGTTCCCCTCCATAATAGGTTTTCGGTGCTGGAGGCTACAGTTGAGGAGGAATCAACTGAGCATAGAGAGCAGATCTCTGGGGGTGAGCCGAGTGAGAAAGCTCAGGTGGTTAGGGGCTGTAAAAGACTGGGCCTTGTGATTGGGGACTCCACAATTAAGGGGACAGATAGGAGGGTCGGAACTAAAGGTAGGGACTCAGGGTTGGTGTGTTGCCTACCAGGGGCTGGGGTCCGGGATGTGTCTGACAGGGTATTCAGGACTCTTAGGGGGGAGGGAGATAAACCACAAGTTATTGTACATGTGGGGACACACGACATAGGGAGGATAGGGGAAGGGGATATTAGGCAGGGATTTATGGAGTTGGGGTGGAAACTAAAGGCCAAGACTGACAGAGTGGTTATCTCTGGACTCTTGCCTGTACCACGGGATAGTTTAGAGAGGAATAGGGAGAGGGAAGGTTTGAATTCATGGCTGAGGGGATGGTGCAGGAGGGAGGGGTTCAGGTACTTAAGCAATTGGGGCTCGTACTGGGGAAGGTGTGACCTCTATGAGAAGGATGGTCTACACCTTAATCAGAAGGGGACCAATATCCTGGGGGGTAAATTTGCTAAGGCCATGCAGGGAGGTTTAAACTGATTCGGGGGGGGGGAGGGATCCTGAGTAGTGGGGCTGAAAGTGAGGGATGCATGGATGGGGACTGCAATGCACGGCATTGCAGAGGTGGGGTGGAGCAGGGTTTGAAATGTGTATACTTCAATGCCAGGAGTATTCGCAATAAAGTGGGTGAACTTGCAGCGTGGATCAGTACCTGGGACTTCGATGTTGTGGCTATTTCAGAGACATGGATAGAGCAGGGGCAGGAATGGATGCTGCAGGTCCCGGGGTTCAAATGTTTTAGTCGAAGTAGGGAAGGAGGTAGAAGAGGGGGAGGGGTAGCATTATTGGTCAGAGATTGTATCACAGTGTCAGAGAGGAGGTTTGATGAGGACTTATCTGTTGAGGTAGTATGGGCGGAGATTAGAAATAGGAGAGGAGAGGTCACCCTGTTGGGAGTCTTTTATAGACCTCCTAAAAGTTCTAGAGAGGTTGAGGAAAGGATTGCGGAGTCAATCCTGCTTAGGAGTGAAAGTAATAGGGCAATTGTTATGGGGGATTTTAACTTGACTAATATTGACTGGAATTGTTATAGCTCTAGCTCGTTAGAGGGGTCAGTTTTTGTTCAAAGCGTGCAGGAAGGTTTTTTGACTCAGTATGTAGACAGGCCAACTAGAGGTGAGGCTATATTGGATCTGGTGCTGGGAAATGAGCCAGACCAGGTGCTAGACTTGGAAGTTGGTGTGCATTTTGGTGATAGTGACCACAATTCGGTTACGTTCACCTTAGTGATGGAAAGGGATAGGCATGAACCTCGGGCCAGTGGTTTTAGCTGGGGGAAGGGTAATTATGAGGCTATTAGGAGAGAATTAGGAAACATAGGTTGGACTAGGAGATTACAGGGACTGGGAACGTCCGACATGTGGAGTTTTTTCAAGGAGCAGCTACTGCGAGTCTGTGATAGGTATGTCCCTGTCAGGCAAGGAGGAATTGGTAGGGCTAGGGAACCGTGGTGCACCAAAAAAGTTTCTTTGTTGGTTAAAAAGAAAAAGGAGGCTTATGTTCGGATGAGACGTGAGCACTCGGGTAGTGCACTAGAAAGCTTTAGATTGGCTAAGAGGGAGTTGAAGAGCGAGCTTAGAAGGGCTAAAAGGGGACATGAGAAGACTTTGGCGGATAGGGTTAAAGAGAATCCTAAGGCGTTCTATAGGTATGTCAAGAACAGAAGGTTGGTTAGGGCAAGTTTAGGGCCAGTTATAGATGGCAGAGGGAAGTTATGTGTGGAACCGGAGGAGATTGGTGAAGCATTGAACCAATATTTCTCTTCGGTGTTCACGCAAGGGGACATGAATATAGCTGAGGAGGACACTGGGTTGCAGGGGAGTAGAATAGACAGTATTACAGTTGATAAGGAGGATGTGCAGGATATTCTGGAGGGTCTGAAAATAGATAAATCCCCTGGTCCGGATGGGATTTATCCAAGGATTCTCTGGGAGGCAAGAGAAGTGATTGCAGAGCCTCTGGCTCTGATCTTCAGGTCGTCGTTGGCCTCTGGTATAGTACCAGAAGATTGGAGGTTAGCGAATGTTGTCCCATTGTTTAAGAAGGGGAACAGAGACTTCCCCGGGAATTATAGACCGGTGAGTCTCACTTCTGTTGTCGGCAAGATGTTGGAAAAAATTATAAGGGATAGGATTTATAGTTATTTGGAGAGTAATGAATTGATAGGTGATAGTCAGCATGGTTTTGTGGCAGGTAGGTCGTGCCTTACTAACCTTATTGAGTTTTTTGAGAAAGTGACCAAGGAGGTGGATGGGGGCAAGGCAGTGGACGTGGTATATATGGATTTTAGTAAGGCGTTTGATAAGGTTCACCATGGTAGGCTTCTGCAGAAAATGCAGATGTATGGGATTGGGGGTGATCTAGGAAATTGGATCAGGAATTGGCTAGCGGATAGGAAACAGAGGGTGGTGGTTGATAGTAAATATTCATCATGGAGTGCGGTTACAAGTGGTGTACCTCAGGGATCTGTTTTGGGGCCACTGCTGTTTGTAATATTTATTAATGATCTGGATGAGGGTATAGTTGGGTGGATTAGCAAATTTGCTGATGACACCAAAGTCGGTGGTGTGGTAGACAGTGAGGAAGGGTGTCGTAGTTTGCAGGAAGACTTAGACAGGTTGCAAAGTTGGGCCGAGAGGTGGCGGATGGAGTTTAATGCGGAGAAGTGTGAGGTAATTCACTTTGGTAGGAATAACAGATGTGTTGGGTATAGGGCTAACGGGAGGACTTTGAATAGTGTGGAGGAGCAGAGGGATCTAGGTGTATGTGTGCATAGATCCCTGAAAGTTGGGAATCAAGAAGATAAGGTTGTTAAGAAGGCATATGGTGTCTTGGCGTTTATTGGTAGGGGGATTGAATTTAGGAGTCGTAGCGTTATGTTGCAACTGTACACAACTCTGGTGCGGCCGCACTTGGAGTACTGTGTGCAGTTCTGGTCCCCACATTACAGGAAGGATGTGGAGGCTTTGGAGAGGGTGCAGAGGAGGTTTACCAGGATGTTGCCTGGTATGGAGGGGAGATCCTATGAGGAGAGGCTGAGGGATTTGGGATTGTTTTCGCTGGAAAGGCGGCGGCTAAGAGGGGATCTTATTGAAACATATAAGATGATTAGAGGTTTAGATAGGGTGGATAGTGATAGCCTTTTTCCTCTGATGGAGAAATCCAGCACGAGGGGGCATGGCTTTAAATTGAGGGGGGGTAGTTATAGAACCGATGTCAGGGGTAGGTTCTTTACCCAGAGGGTGGTGAGGGATTGGAATGCCCTGCCAGCATCAGTAGTAAATGCGCCTAGTTTGGGGGCGTTTAAGAGATCCGTAGATAGGTTCATGGACGAAAAGAAATTGGTTTAGGTTGGAGGGTCACAGTTTTTTTTTTTAACTGGTCGGTGCAACATCGTGGGCCGAAGGGCCTGTTCTGCGCTGTAATGTTCTATGTTCTATGATCCCAGCGTCCACCCACCCCCAGCACCCACCCCACCCCCAGCACCCATCCTCACCCCTAGCACCCACCCTCACCCCCAGCGCCCAACCCCAGCACCCACCCTCACCCCCAGCACCCACCCTCATCCCCACATCCACCCTCACCCACCTTCACCCCCAGCGTCCACCCTCACCCACCCTCACCCCCAGCATCTACCCTCACCCACCCTTACCCTAAGCACCCACCCTCACCCCCAGCACCCACCCTCATCCCCACATCCACCCTCACCCACCTTCACCCCCAGCATCCACCCTCACCCACCCTCACCCCCAGCATCTACCCTCACCCACCCTTACCCTAAGCACCCACCCTCACCCCCAGCAACCACTCTGATCCCAGCGTCCACCCACCCCCAGCACCCACCCCACCCCCAGCACCCACTGCACCCCCAGCACCCACCCTCAACCCTAGCACCCACCCTCACCCCCAGCGCCCACCCCCAGCACCCACCCCCAGCATCTACCCTCACCCACCCTCACCCCCAGCACCCACCCTCACCCCCAGCACCCACCCCAACCCCAGCACCCACCGCACCCCCAGCACCCACCCTCACCCCCAGCACCCACCCTCACCCCCAGCGCCCACCCCATCCCCAGCACCCACCCTCACCCCTAGCACCCACCCTCACCCCTAGCACCCACCCCCAGCACCCACCCCCAGCACCCACTCTCACCCCAGCACCCACCCACCCCCAGCACCCACCCCCAGCACCCACTCTCACCCCAGCACCCACCCACCCCCAGCACCCACCCCCAGCACCCACTCTCACCCCAGCACCCACCCACCCCCAGCACCCACCCCCAGCACCCACCCACACCCTCATCAAAGGTCAGGAATAAGAGCAACAGAATCTCTCGGCTTGAGCTGATTCTGAATTTGTTGCGATAACAGTTTACTCTGATAAGTTATTGCTGCATTTCAAAGTAAATTTCGAGCTGAAATTTTACGAGATGGAATTGGCTAACATATCTGAAATAAATCACACACTGTTTCTGATAAAACTCACTCAATATTACTGGAATTACACTGCCACACTGAGCAGCCATTCATTCATAATCCTTGCAGTTTCAAAGTGAGATTTTACCTCAGAAATGCCTGAGTCCAGAAAGTTGCGGAATGCTGGCAGCCTGTAGTAGGGGCTGACAGTGGAAGAGAAAATAGGAAAGAGGTCATAGTCGAAAGGACCTTCTCCAAAAAACTGATCAAAAAGGCGGCTTGGATAGAAAGACGTCAGCGAACGTCTGAACCAAGGATACTGAATTGTAAGATCCATACTGCTGGCGAGTTGCAACCTTGTCTCCACACTCAGCTCCATCCCAGCAGCTCGTCCCATTTATATACTAGTGATACTGAATACCCCGGAAATCTGGATGCTTCTGGAATAAAGAACTCATGACTAAAGTTGGAAAAACTGTTGGTTGTCAGCAGATGGTGGATGGGTGAGTGGACAGGACACTGCCAGCTTTGCTGACACTGGAAACGCAGTCTGCAAATCAACTTGTTGCTCTTGAGCAAAAGGCAGCCTGTTCAGGCAAAGGAAGGACAGAGACTCAGCACATTCCCCTCATCACACTGCACTGTAAAACCAGCTTCCGCCTCTGGATCTCCACAGTTTGTGTTGCACAAAACATTAGAGAGCAGCAAGCGTATTTTTAAAATTCATTTTTGGGATGTCAGCATCACTGGCAAGGCTAGTATTTATTATCCATCCTTAAATAACCTTTACCTTCTTGAACCGCTGGAGCCCATGAGGTGTAGGTATACCCGCAGTGCTGTTAGGGATGGAGTTCCAGGATTTTGACCCAGCGACAGTGAAGGAACGGTGATATATTTCCTAGTCAGGATGGTGAGTGGCTTGGAGGGGAACTTGCAGGTGGTGGTGTTCCCAGGTATCTGCTGCCCTTGTCCTTTTAGATGGTAGTGGGCATGGGTTTGGAAGGTGCTGTCTAAGGAACCTTGGAGAGTTCCTGCAGTGCCTCTTGTAGATGGTGCACACAGCTGTTGCTGTGCGTTGATGGTGGTGGGATTGAGTGTTTGTGGAAGGGGTATCAATCAACCCTAATCCTAATGCTTTGTCCTGGGTGGTGCTGAGCTTCTCGAGTGTTGTTGGAGCTGCACCCATCCAGGCAAGTGGAGAATATTCCATCACACTCCTGGCTTGTGCCTTATAGGTGGTGGGCAGGCTTTGGGGAGTCAGGAGGTGAGTTACTTGCTGCAGGATTCTCAGCCTCTGACCTGCTCTGGTAGCCACAGTATTTATATGGCCAGCTCAGTTCAGTTTCTGGTCAATGGTGACCCCCAGGTTGTTGCGAGTGGGGATTCAGTGAAGATAATGCCATTCAATGTCAAGGGGTAATAGTCAGATCCTCTCTTGCAGATGGTCACTGCCTGGCACTTGTGTGGCGCGATTGTTACTCGCCACTTGTCATCACAAATAAAAAGTGAAAAATAAAAGTCTGGATATTGTCCAGATCTTGCTGCATTTGGACATGGGCTGCTTCAGTATCTGAGGAGTTGCGAATGGTGCTGAACATTGTGCAATCATCAGCGAACATCCCCACTTCTGACCTTATGATGGAGGGAAGGTCATTGATGAAGCAGCTGAAGATGGTTGGACCTCGGACATTAACCCTGAGGAACTCCTGCAGGGATGTCCTGGAGCTGAGATTAATGGACCTCCAACTATCAGGACTGCAATGCTGCTGGAGAGCACGAGGGTTGTGTCCTGGCACTTCCTCCTCTGGAAGTTTCAGTTGCTTTGGCTGCAGTGGAGTTGTAGAGAATTGTAATGGAAGAATCATCATTCCATCTCAGAGGCAGCCTGCTGTCTGTGAGAAAGAAAAATCACAGCTTCTCTTTTCCTCGATCTTCTTTCTTTCTTCTCGCTCCATAGCAGTATGGGGGAACCGAGTAAATGGGAAAGGAGGCATTGGCACAGTGGTATTGTCACTGCACGAGTAATCCAGAGACCTAGAGCAATCCTCGAGGAGGGACCCGGGTTCAAATCCCACCACAACAGATGATGGAATTTAAAAACTCAATAAAATATCTTAAATTAAAAGTCTAATGATGACCATGAAACCATTGTAGATTGTATTAAAACCGACCTGGTTCACTAATGCCCTTTAGGGAAGGAAATCTGTCATCTTTAGAACATAGAAAAGCTACAGCACAAACAGGCCCTTCGGCCCACAAGTTGCGCCGAACAATTTCCTTACCTTCTAGGCTCATCTATAGCCCTCTATCTTACTAACCTCCATGAACTAATCCAAAAGTCTCTTAAAAGACCCTATCGAATCCGCTTCCACCACCACTACCGGCAGCCGCTTCCACGCACCCACCACCCTCTGAGTGAAAAACTTACCCCAAACATCTCCTCTGTACCTACTCCCCAGCACCCTAAACCTGTGACCTCTCGTGACAACCATTTCAGCACTGGGTAAAAGCCTCTGAGAATCCACTCTATCTATACCTCTCAACATCTTATACACCTCTATCAGGTCACCTCTCATCCTTCGCTTCTCCAAGGAGAATAGACCTAGCTCTCTCAACCTATCCTTATAAGGCATACCACTTAATCCCGGCAACATCCTCCTAAATCTCCTCTGCACCCGTTCTATGGCTTCCACATCCTTTCTGTAATGAGGCGACCAGAACTGGGCACAGTACTCCAGGTGGGGTCTGACCAGGGTCCTATACAGCTGCAGCATTATCTCCCGATTTCTAAACTCAATTCCTCTATTGATGAAGGCCAGTATTCCATACGCCTTCTTAACCACAGCCTCTACCTGCGACGCCGCTTTGAGCGTCCTATGAACCCGGACACCAAGATCCCTCTGTTCTTCCACACTGCCAAGCGTCTCACCCTTAATATTATATTCTTCCATCCTATTCGACCTGCCAAAATGAACCACCACACACTTATCTGGGTTGAAGTCCATCTGCCACTTCTCCGCCCAGTCTTGCATCTTATCTATGTCTCGTTGCAACTGCTGACATCCCTCTACACTATTCACAACACCTCCAACCTTTGTGTCATCAACAAACTTGCCAAACCATCCTTCCACTTCCTCATCCAGGTCATTTATAAAAATCACAAAGAGCAAGGGTCCCAGAACAGATCCCTGGGGCACCCCACTGGTGACTGACCTCCACTGAAAAAGACCCATCTACGACCACTCTTGGCCTTCTGTGGGCAAGCCAGTTCTGAATCCACAAAGCAACGTCCCCTTGTATCCCATGCCCCTTCACGTTCTCCATAAGCGTTGCATGGGGCACCTCATCAAACGCCTTACTGAAATCCATATAAACCACATCTACCGCTCTGCCCCGTCTAAGTGTCTAGTCACATCTTCAAAAAACTCAGTCAGACTCGTAAGGCATGATCTGCCTCGGACAAAGCCGTGCTGGCTACTTCTGATCAGACTATTCCTTTCCAAATGTTCATAAATCCTGCCTCTCAGGATCTTCTCCATCAACTTACCTACCACTGAGGTTAGACTCACCGGTCTATAATTTTCTGGGCTATCTCTTCTCCCTTTCTTGAATAACGGAACCACATCCGCCATCCTCCAATCCTCCGGAACCTCTCCCGTCTCCATTGACGATGCAAAGGTCATCACCAGAGGATCAGCAATCTTTTCCCTCGCCTCCCACAGTAACCTGGAGTAGATCCCATCTGGTCCCGGCGATTTATCTAACTTGATGCTTTTCAACAGCTCCAACTCATTGTTCCACAGGAGCAGGCTGAGGGTAAGAGAGATTGGGTCTGCATTTTATTTATTTATTTATTTTTCAGTTAAATTTGGCTTAAAAATCGGAGGTTTTTTTCAAAACAGGAAGTAGGCCCAGGAGCAGCCTGGGGAAGGTTTAAAAAGGGCTAATTTAAAAAGGAGGTCTTTTTTTCAAAACAGGAAGTAGGCCCAGGAGCAGCCTGGGGAAGGTTTAAAAAAGGCTTACCTTGGAGGTTTCAGCCTCATTGTTCCACAGGAGCAGGCTGAGGGTAAGAGAGATTGTGTCTGCATTTTATTTATTTTTCAGTTAAATTTGGCTTAAAAATCGGAGGTTTTTTTCAAAACAGGAAGTAGGCCCAGGAGCAGCCTGGGGAGGTTTTTGGAGGGTTTAAAAGCAGGCCGCACTTTTGAGTGGGCAGCGTCTGGAGTGGGCAGCGGAGTGAGCAGGGAGCAGAGTGTGAGCTGTAAGGGCTTCGGCGAAGGCGAGGAAGGTTGTTTGTTTTTCTTCTGTTACACCCCCTTTTTTGTTTTATCTCCCAAAAACTAAAAAGGACATGGCTGGTACGAGTGGGAGGCCAGTATAAATGATCTGGAAGAAGGAGTAACTGGGGTGATCAGTAAGTTTGCGGACGACACAAAACTGGCAGGACTTGCAGATAGTGAGGAACATTGTCAGAGGCTACAGAAGGATATAGATAGGCTGGAAATTTGGGCAAGGAAATGGCAGATGGAGTTCAATCCTGATAAATGCGAAGTGATGCATTTTGGTGGGAATAATGTAGGGAGGAGCTAGACGATAAATGGAAGAACCATAAAGGGTGTAGAGACGCAGAGGGACCTGGGTGTGCAAGTCCACAGATCCTTGATGCATTCCCTGACAAAGGAAGTCAGGGAATGCATCAAGGCAAAAGAGAGAGCCTATAATGTGGCAAAGAGTAGTGGGAAGTCAGAAGATTGGGAAGGCTATAAAAACAAACAGAGGATAACAAAGAGAGAAATAAGGAAGGAGAGGATCAAATATGAAGGTAGGCTAGCCAGTAACATTAGGAATGATAGTAAAAGTTTCTTTAAATACATTAAAAACAAACGGGAGGCAAAAGTAGACATTGGGCCGCTCCAAAATGACGCTGGTAATCTAGTGATGGGAGACAAGGAAATAGCTGAGGAACTTAATAAGTACTTTGCGTCAGTCTTCACAGTAGAAGACATGAGTAATATCCCAACAATTCAGGAAAGTCAGGGGGCAGAGTTGAATATGGTTGCCATCACAAAGGAGAAAGTGCTAGAGAAACTAAAAGGTCTGAAAATTGATAAATCTCCGGGCCCAGATGGGCTACATCCTAGAGTTCTAAAGGAGATAGCTGAAGAAATAGTGGAGGCGTTAGTTATGATCTTTCAAAAGTCACTGGAGTCAGGGAAAGTCCCAGAGGATTGGAAAATCGCTGTTGTAACCCCACTGTTCAAGAAGGGAACAAGAAAAAAGATGGAAAATTATAGGCCAATTAGCCTAACCTCAGTTGTTGGCAAAATTCTAGAATCCATCGTTAAGGATGAGATTTCTAAATTCTTGGAAGTGCAGGGTCGGATTAAGACAAGTCAGCATGGATTTAGTAAGGGGAGGTCGTGCCTGACAAACCTGTTAGAGTTCTTTGAAGAGATAACAAATAGGTTAGACCAAGGAGAGCCAATGGATGTTATCTATCTTGACTTCCAAAAGGCCTTTGACAAGGTGCCTCACGGGAGACTGCTGAGTAAAATAAGGGCCCATGGTATTCGAGGCAAGGTACTAACATGGATTGACGATTGGCTGTCAGACAGAAGGCAGAGAGTTGGGATAAAAGGTTCTTTCTCAGAATGGCAACCGGTGACAAGTGGTGTCCCGCAGGGTTCAGTGTTGGGGCCACAGCTGTTCTCTTTATATATTAACGATCTAGATGACGGGACTGGGAGCATTCTGGCCAAGTTTGCCGATGATACAAAGATAGGTGGAGGGGCAGGTAGTATTGAGGAGGTGGGGAGGCTGCAGAAAGATTTAGACAGTTTAGGAGAGTGGTCCAAGAAGTGGCTGATGAAATTCAACGTGGGCAAGTGCGAGGTCGTACACTTTGGAAAAAAGAATAGAGGCATGGACTATTTTCTAAACGGTGACAAAATTCATAATGCTAAAGTGCAAAGGGACTTGGGAGTCCTAGTCCAGGATTCTCTAAAGGTAAACTTGCAGGTTGAGTCCGTAATTAAGAAAGCAAATGTAATGTTGTCATTTATCTCAAGAGGCTTGGAATACAAAAGCAGGGATGTACTTCTGAGGCTTTATAAAGCACTGGTTAGGCCCCATTTGGAGCACTGTGAGCAATTTTGGGCCCCACACCTCAGGAAGGACATACTGGCACTGGAGCGGGTCCAGCGGAGATTCACACGGATGATCCCAGGAATGGTAGGCCTGACATACGATGAACGTCTGAGGATCGTGGGATTATATTCATTGGAGTTTAGGAGGTTGAGGGGAGATCTGATAGAAACTTACAAGATAATGAACGGCTTAGATAGGATGGACGTAGGGAAGTTGTTTCCATTAACAGGGGAGACTAGGACGCGGGGGCACAGCCTTAGAATAAAAGGGAGTCACTTTAGAACAGAGATGAGGAGAAATTTCTTCAGCCAGAGAGTGGTGGGTCTGTGGAATTCATTGCCACAGAGGGCTGTGGAGGCCGAGACGTTGAGCGTCTTCAAGACAGAAATTGATAAATTCTTGATTTCTCGAGGAATTAAGGGCTATGGGGAGAGAGCGGGTAAATGGAGTTGAAATCAACCATGATTGAGTGGTGGAGTGGACTCGATGGGCCGAATGGCCTTACTTCCGCTCCTATGTCTTATGGTCTTATGGTCACAGGTGGAGAAGGTGGTGAAGAAGGCATATGGCATGCTTGCCTTTATAGGACGGGGCATAGAGTATAAGAGTTGGGGTCTGATGTTGCAGATGTATAGAATGTTGGTTCGGCCGCATTTGGAATACTGCGTCCAGTTCTGGTCGCCACACTACCAGGAGGACGTGGAGGCTTTGGAGAGAGTACAGAGGAGGTTTACCAGGATGTTGCCTGGTATGGAGGGGCTCGGTTATGAGGAGAGATTGGGGAAACTGGGGTTGTTCTCCTTGGAAAGACGGAGGATGAGGGGAGACTTCATAGAGGTGTATAAAATTATGAAAGGCATAGATAGGGTGAACGGTGGGAAGCTTTTCCCCGGGTCGGTGGTGACGTTCACGAGGGGTCATAGGTTCAAGGTGAAGGGGGGGAGGTTTAACACAGATATCAGAAGGACATATTTCACACAGAGGGTCGTGGGGGCCTGGAATGTGTTGCCGGGCAAGGTGGTGGAGGCGGACACACTGGGAACGTTTAAGACTTATCTAGACAGCTATATGAACGGAGTGGGAATGGAGGGATACAAAAGAGTGGTCTAGTTTGGACCAGGGAGCGGCGCGGGCTAATTGTTCCTGGTTTCTCGTTTCAAGGCTTCATTCTATGATCATCTTGCTGGTGCCAGTACAGAGCGAGACTGCGGATAGTTGGGAACCTGTCTCGGGGGCAGGGAATTCATATCGTGTTCGTGGAAGTGGAAATGACTAGGGTTGGGAAGCATTTTCCGATCGGGGCCATTGTGATCTCCTGGACTCGTTTCGATCGCCTCAGGGGGTCGGAGAGGAATTTCCCAGATTTTTTTTCCCCATATTGGCCCTGTGGTTTTTCACTCTGGGTTTTCGCCTCTCCCTGGAGATCACATGGTCTGGAATGGGGGGGTGGGGGTGAGTTAATAGGTTGTAATGAACAAAGCATCGTAGCTGTGAGGGACAGCTCGGTGGATAGGATATTGGTATGTAGATAGGCTGGAAAATTGGGCGGGGATCCTGGATTCAGGATTCAATCCTGGACCGGGGAGCGGCGCGGGCTTGGAGGGCCGAAGGGCCTGTTCCTGTGCTGTATTGTTCTTTGTTCTTTGTTCTTATACTGCATTCGGTGTGGGATGTGGGAGTTCCTGGAGACAACTTGCCTCCCGGAAGTCCATATCTGTGCCAGATGCGTGGAACTGCAACTCCTGAAGGATCGTGTAAGGGAGCTGGAGCTGAGGCTCGATGAACTCAGTTTAGTTAGGGAAAATGAGAGATTAAGAGACAAAAGTTAGAGTCAAGTAGTGACACCAGGGTCTCGGAAGGAAGACACGTGGGTCACAGTTAGGAGGGGTAATAGTCATAAGGATGATGTGCCAGAAAGTACCCCAGTGGCAGTCTCCCATAAAAGAAAGGGATGGGAGAATGGAAGGGAGTGAGCAGTCTGTGGAGGGATCCCCTGTGGTTGTCCCCCTCCAAAATAGGTATATTGTTTTGGATTCTGTGGAGGGGGATGACCCTCCAGGGATAAGCCACGAGGACCAGATCGCCTCAAAGAACAAAGAACAAAGAACAGTACAGCACAGGAAACAGGCCCTTCGGCCCTCCAAGCCTGTGCCGCTCCTTGGTCCAACTAGACCAATCGTTTGTATCCCTCCATTCCCAGGCTGCTCATGTGGCTATCCAGGTAAGTCTTAAACGATGTCAGCGTGCCTGCCTCCACCACCCTACTTGGCAGCGCATTCCAGGCCCCCACCACCCTCTGTGTAAAAAACATCCCTCTAATATCTGAGTTATACTTCGCCCCTCTCACCTTGAGCCCGTGACCCCTCGTGAACGTCACTTCTGATCTGGGAAAAAGCTTCCCACTGTTCACCCTATCTATCCCCTTCATAATCTTGTACACCTCTATTAGATCTCCCCTCATTCTCCGCGAGACAGAGGAGGGGCCAAAGCGAGACAGAGGAGGGGCCAAAAGAGGTGGGGGAGTAGCGGTATTAGTTGGAGAGCATATTACAGCGGTGCAGAGGGAGGACAATTCAGACGGGTCGTGTAACGAGTCACTCTGGGTGGAGCTTAGAAACAGGAAAGGCGCAGTCACTATGTTGGGGGTGTACTACAGGCCCCCCAACAGCCCAAGGGAAGTGGAAGAATGGATATGTCAGGAGATACTGGATAGGTGCAGGAGAAATAGGGTTGTTGTAGTGGGAGACTTCAATTTCCCTGGTATAGACTGGAAATCGCGTAGGGCAGGGACTCTGGATGGGGAGGAATTTGTAAAATGTGTACAGGAGGGTTCGTTGGAACAATATGTAGACAGCCCGACTAGAGAGGGGGCTATACTGGACCTGGTACTGGGGAATGAGCCCGGTCAGGTCTTCAAAGTTTTGGTAGGGGAACATGTGGCAAATAGTGACCACAATTCTGTTAGCTTTAGAGTGAGAGCTAAAAGGGCTTTGGCCAGAGTGAGAGCTAAAAGGGCTTTGGCTCACAGGACTTCGGCAAAGGCGAGGAAGGTTGTTTGTTTGTTTTTCTTCGGTTACACCCCCTTTTTGTTTTATCCCCAAAACTAAAAAGGACATGGCTGGTATGAGTGGGAGGCCAGTATACTGCATTCGGTGTGGGATGTGGGAGTTCCTGGAGACAACTTGCCTCCCGGAAGTCCATATCTGTGCCAGATGCGTGGAACTGCATCTCCTGAAGGATCGTGTAAGGGAGCTGGAGCTGAGGCTCGATGAACTCAGTTTAGTTAGGGAAAATGAGCGAGTAATAGATAAAAGTTATAGTCAGGTAGTGACACCAGGGTCTCGGAAGGAAGACACGTGGGTCACAGTTAGGAGGGGTAATAGTCAGAAGGGTGATGCGCCAGAAAGTACCCCAGTGGCAGTCTCCCATAAAAGAAAGGAATGGGCAACAGATGGGAGAAGGGAAGGGAGTGAGCAGTCTGTGGAGGGATCCCCTGTGGTTGTCCCCCTCCAAAATAGATATCTTGTTTTGGATTCTGTGGAGGGGGATGACCCTCCAGGGGTAAGCCACGAGGACCAGATCGCCTCCACGGAGACAGGCTCAGGGGTCCGGAAGGGAAAGAAGGGGTTTAGGAGAGCGATAGTTGTGGGGGACGCAATGGTTAGAGGCACGGACAGGCGCTTCTGTGGGACTGAACAAGAATCCAGGATGGTAGTCTGCCTCCCTGGTGCCGGGGTACTGGATGTCTCCGAGAGGGTAGGAAGCATATTTAAAAAGGAAGGTAGTCAAACGGATGTGATTGTACACATTGGGGGAAATGATGTAGGTAGGAAGAGCAGGGGGGTCATACGAGAGAAATTCAGGGAGTTGGGTGCTAGGCTAAAAAGTAAAGCCTCCAGGGTAGCAATCTCTGGACTGCTCCCGGTGCCTAGTGCAAGTGAGGCTCGGAACAGGGAGATTCTACAGTTGAACGCGTGGCTAAAGGACTGGTGCAAGAGGGAGGGTTTTAAATTCATAGATAACTGGGAAATCTTCAAGTCAGGATGGCAACTGTACAGAAAGGATGGGTTACACCTTAACTGGAAGGGAGCAAATATCCTGGCTGGGAGTTTTGCTAGAGTGTTTCGGCAGGATTTAAACTAGTGTGGCAGGGGGGTGGGGAACAAAACAGGAGGTCAGTAAATACTGAGGCTGGGGTCGAGTTGGGGGCCAGGGCAAGGCTAGCTAAGAAGAGGAGCACTCTGGAGGAGGAGGACCTGACTGGGTCTGGAGGTCTGGAGTGCATCTGCTTCAATGCGAGGGTGTAACGGGTAAAACAGACGAACTTAGGGCCTTAATGCTTGTGCGGAATTTGGATGTGGTTGCGGTGACGGAAACTTGGTTAAAAGAAGGACAGGACTGGCAGCTGAATATTCCGGGGTATAAGTGTTTTAGGCGAGACAGAGGAGGGGCTAAAAAAGGTGGGGGAGTAGCGATATTAGTTAAGGAGCATATTACCGCGGTGCAGAGGGTAGACAACTTAGAGGGGTCATGTACTGAGTCGCTGTGGGTGGAACTCAGAAACAGGAAGGGTGCAGTCACTATGCTGGGGGTATACTACAGACCACCCAACAGCCCACGGGAAGTGGAGGAAAGGATATGTCAGGAGATTCTGGATAGGTGCAGAAAACATAGGGTTGTTGTAGTGGGGGACTTTAATTTCCCTGGCACAGACTGGAAAGTGCTTAGAGCTGGGGGACCGGACGGGGAGGAATTTGTAAAATGCGTACTGGAAGGTTCTTTGGAACAGTATGTAGATAGCCCGACTAGAGAGGGGGCTATACTGGACCTAGTTCTGGGAAATGAGCCCGGTCAGGTCATCAAAGTTTCGGTCGGGGAACATGTGGCAAATAGTGACCACAACTCTGTTAACTTTAGGATAGTAATGGACAAGGATGAGTGCTGTCCTACGGGCAGGGTGCTAAATTGGGGGAAGGCTGACTATAGCCGGATTAGGCAAGAATTGGTGGATGTTGATTGGGAGAGGATGTTCGAGGGTAAGTCCGCGTCTGGCATGTGGGAGTCTTTTAAGGAACTATTGATAAGGCTGCAGGATAGGCATGTGCCTCTAAAAAGGAAAGATAGGAAAGGTAGGATTCGAGAGCCGTGGATAACCAGGGAAATTGAGGATCTGATTAAAATGAAAAGGGAGGCGTACGTTAAGTCCAGGCAACTGAAAACAGATGGAGCTCTGGAGGAATACAGAGAGAGTAGGAAAGAACTCAAACGGGGAGTTAGAAGGGCAAAAAGAGGTCACGAGATGTTCTTGGCAGGCAGGATTAAGGAGAATCCTAAGGCATTCTATTCATACGTTAGGAACAAAAGAGTTGTCAGGGAGAAAATCGGACCTCTCAGGGACAAAGGAGGGGAATTATGCTTAGAACCCAAGGGAATAGGGGAGATCCTAAATGAATACTTTGCATCGGTATTCACGAAGGAGAACATAGAACATTACAGCGCAGAACAGGCCCTTCGGCCCACGATGTTGCACCGACCAGTTAAAAAAAAAAACTGTGACCCTCCAACCTAAACCAATTTCTTTTCGTCCATGAACCTATCTACGGATCTCTTAAACGCCCCCAAACTAGGCGCATTTACTACTGATGCTGGCAGGGCATTCCAATCCCTCACCACCCTCTGGGTAAAGAACCTACCCCTGACATCGGTTCTATAACTACCCTCCCTCAATTTAAAGCCATGCCCCCTCGTGCTGGATTTCTCCATCAGAGGAAAAAGGCTATCACTATCCACCCTATCTAAACCTCTAATCATCTTATATGTTTCAATAAGATCCCCTCTTAGCCGCCGCCTTTCCAGCGAAAACAATCCCAAATCCCTCAGCCTCTCCTCATAGGATCTCCCCTCCATACCAGGCAACATCCTGGTAAACCTCCTCTGCACCCTCTCCAAAGCCTCCACATCCTTCCTGTAATGTGGGGACCAGAACTGCACACAGTACTCCAAGTGCGGCCGCACCAGAGTTGTGTACAGTTGCAACATAACGCTACGACTCCTAAATTCAATCCCCCTACCAATAAACGCCAAGACACCATATGCCTTCTTAACAACCTTATCTACTTGATTCCCAACTTTCAGGGATCTATGCACACATACACCTAGATCCCTCTGCTCCTCCACACTATTCAAAGTCCTCCCGTTAGCCCTATACTCAACACATCTGTTATTCCTACCAAAGTGAATTACCTCACACTTCTCCTCATTAAACTCCATCCGCCACCTCTCGGCCCAACTTTGCAACCTGTCTAAGTCTTCCTGCAAACTACGACACCCTTCCTCACTGTCTACCACACCACCGACTTTGGTGTCATCAGCAAATTTGCTAATCCACCCAACTATACCCTCATCCAGATCATTAATAAATATTACAAACAGCAGTGGCCCCAAAACAGATCCCTGAGGTACACCACTTGTAACCGCACTCCATGATGAATATTTACTATCAACCACCACCCTCTGTTTCCTATCCGCTAGCCAATTCCTGATCCAATTTCCTAGATCACCCCCAATCCCATACATCTGCATTTTCTGCAGAAGCCTACCATGGTGAACCTTATCAAACGCCTTACTAAAATCCATATATACCACGTCCACTGCCTTGCCCCCATCCACCTCCTTGGTCACTTTCTCAAAAAACTCAATAAGGTTAGTAAGGCACGACCTACCTGCCACAAAACCATGCTGACTATCACCTATCAATTCATTACTCTCCAAATAACTATAAATCCTATCCCTTATAATTTTTTCCAACATCTTGCCGACAACAGAAGTGAGACTCACCGGTGGGCATGTTAACCGGGAGTGTCTCGGAGGGAGGTGTTGACCCGTTAGAGAAAATCTCCATTACAAGAGAGGAAGTGTTAGGTTTTTTAGGGAACATTAAAACTGACAAAGCCCCAGGGCCTGATGGCATCTATCCTCGACTGCTCAGGGAGACGAGAGGTGAAATTGCTGGGCCTCTGACGGAAATCTTTGTCGCTTCTTTGGACACGGGTGAGGTCCCTGAGGATTGGAGGATAGCTAATGTGGTCCCGTTGTTTAAGAAGGGTAGCAGGGATAACCCAGGAAATTATAGGCCGGTGAGCTTGACATCCGTGGTAGGGAAGTTGTTGGAGAGGATTCTTAGAGACAGGATGTATGTGCATTTAGAACGGAACAATCTCATTAGTGACAGACAGCATGGTTTTGTAAGAGGGAGGTCGTGCCTTACAAATTTGGTGGAGTTTTTTGAGGAAGTGACAAAAACGGTTGATGAAGGAAGGGCCGTGGATGTCGTCTATATGGATTTCAGTAAGGCATTTGACAAAGTCCCACATGGCAGGTTGGTTAAGAAGGTTAAGGCTCATGGGATACAAGGAGAAGTGGCTCGATGGGTGGAGAACTGGCTTGGCCATAGGAGACAGAGGGTAGTGGTCGAAGGGTCTTTTTCCGGCTGGAGGTCTGTGACCAGTGGTGTTCCGCAGGGCCCTGTACTGGGATCTCTGCTATTTGTGATATATATAAATGATTTGGAAGAAGGTGTAACTGGTGTAATCAGCAGGTTTGCGGATGACACGAAGATGGCTGGAATTGCGGATAGCGAAGAGCATTGTCGGGCAATACAGCAGGATATAGATAGGCTGGAAAATTGGGCGGAGAGGTGGCAGATGGAATTTGATCCGGATAAATGCGAAGTGATGCATTTTGGAAGAAATAATGTCAGGAGGAGTTATACAATAAATGGCAGAGCCATCAGGAGTATAGAAACACAGAGGGACCTAGGTGTGCAAGTCCACAAATCCTTGAAGGTGGCAACGCAGGTGGAGAAGGTGGTGAAGAAGGCATATGGTATGCTTGCCTTTATAGGACGGGGTATAGAGTATAAAAGCTGGAGTCTGATGATGCAGCTGTACAGAACGCTGGTTAGGCCACATTTGGAGTACTGCGTCCAGTTCTGGTCGCCGCACTACCAGAAGGACGTGGAGGCGTTAGAGAGAGTGCAGAGAAGGTTTACCAGGATGTTGCCTGGTACGGAGGGTCTTAGCTATGAGGAGAGATTGGGTAGACTGGGGTTGTTCTCCTTGGAAAGACGGAGAATGAGGGGAGATCTAATAGAGGTGTACAAGATTATGAATGGTATAGATAGGGTGAACAGTGGGAAGCTTTTTCCCAGGTCGGAGGTGACGATCACGAGGGGTCACGGGCTCAAGCTGAGAGGGGCGAAGTATAACTCAGACATCAGAGGGACGTTTTTTACACAGAGGGTGGTGGGGGCCTGGAATGCGCTGCCAAGTAGGGTGGTGGAGGCAGCCACGCTGACATCGTTTAAGACTTACCTGGATAGTCACATGAGCAGCCTGGGAATGGAGGGATACAAACGATTGGTCTAGTTGGACCAAGGAGCGGCACAGGCTTGGAGGGCCGAAGGGCCTGTTTCCTGTGCTGTACTGTTCTTTGTTCTTTGTTCTTTGTTCTTTGGTCTGGTTCATTACCCAGTACCAAATCCAATGTGGCCTCGCCTCTTGTTGGTCTATCTACATACTGCGTCAGGAAGCCTTCCTGCACACACTGGACAAAAACTGACCCCTCTAAAGTCCTCGAACTATAGTTTTTCCAGTCAATATTTGTAAAGTTAAAGTCCCCCAGTACAACTACCCTGTTACTTTCGCTCCTATCCAGAATCAGCTTTGCAATCCTTTCCTCTACATCTCTGGAACCTTTCGGTGGCCTATAGAAAACTCCCAACAGGGTGACCTCTCCTTTCCTGTTTCTAACCTCAGCCCAAACTACCTCAGTAGACGAGTCCTCATCAAACGTCCTTTCTGCCACCGTAATACTGTCCTTGACTAACAATGCCAACAATGGGAACAGATCTTTAAAATGGATACTGGCAGTTTCTACAAAGTCATTGGAAGATATCCAGAAGTGTTCCAAGAAGGCCTAGGGAAGATTAAAGGTGACAAGGCCAAGATCTACATGGACCCAGAGGACGATCCTAAATATTTCAAAACACGACTGGTGCCTCATGTCCTATGTGCCGATACTGTGCCTTTAAGGAATGTATTTTAGTCATGTTTCTGTGCTGAATGTGTTTACTCGTCCCTTCCATTTTATCAGAACCATTGTGTCTGGGTCCAGAAGCACTCTGTGATTGCACTCAGTATTGTGACTGCAGCAACATGACTGATCTGCATTGCTACCTTGTTTGTTTTATTCTAAACTAATGTAGGGTTCTGTTACTTTGTGTTTCCCCCTGGGATATTTCAGAGTGGGGCTTGATTAGGTTGAACATAGAACATAGAACATAGAACATTACAGCGCAGAACAGGCCCTTCGGCCCACGATGTTGCACCGACCAGTTAAAAAAAAAAACTGTGACCCTCCAACCTAAACCAATTTCTTTTCGTCCATGAACCTATCTACGGATCTCTTAAACGCCCCCAAACTAGGCGCATTTACAACTGATGCTGGCAGGGCATTCCAATCCCTCACCACCCTCTGGGTAAAGAACCTACCCCTGACATCGGTTCTATAACTACCCCCCCTCAATTTAAAGCCATGCCCCCTCGTGCTGGATTTCTCCATCAGAGGAAAAAGGCTATCACTATCCACCCTATCTAAACCTCTAATCATCTTATATGTTTCAATAAGATCCCCTCTTAGCCGCCGCCTTTCCAGCGAAAACAATCCCAAATCCCTCAGCCTCTCCTCATAGGATCTCCCCTCCATACCAGGCAACATCCTGGTAAACCTCCTCTGCACCCTCTCCAAAGCCTCCACATCCTTCCTGTAATGTGGGGACCAGAACTGCACACAGTACTCCAAGTGCGGCCGCACCAGAGTTGTGTACAGTTGCAACATAACGCTACGACTCCTAAATTCAATCCCCCTACCAATAAACGCCAAGACACCATATGCCTTCTTAACAACCTTATCTACTTGATTCCCAACTTTCAGGGATCTATGCACACATACACCTAGATCCCTCTGCTCCTCCACACTATTCAAAGTCCTCCCGTTAGCCCTATACTCAACACATCTGTTATTCCTACCAAAGTGAATTACCTCACACTTCTCCGCATTAAACTCCATCCGCCACCTCTCGGCCCAACTTTGCAACCTGTCTAAGTCTTCCTGCAAACTACGACACCCTTCCTCACTGTCTACCACACCACCGACTTTGGTGTCATCAGCAAATTTGCTAATCCACCCAACTATACCCTCATCCAGATCATTAATAAATATTACAAACAGCAGTGGCCCCAAAACAGATCCCTGAGGTACACCACTTGTAACCGCACTCCATGATGAATATTTACTATCAACCACCACCCTCTGTTTCCTATCCGCTAGCCAATTCCTGATCCAATTTCCTAGATCACCCCCAATCCCATACATCTGCATTTTCTGCAGAAGCCTACCATGGTGAACCTTATCAAACGCCTTACTAAAATCCATATATACCACGTCCACTGCCTTGCCCCCATCCACCTCCTTGGTCACTTTCTCAAAAAACTCAATAAGGTTAGTAAGGCACGACCTACCTGCCACAAAACCATGCTGACTATCACCTATCAATTCATTACTCTCCAAATAACTATAAATCCTATCCCTTATAATTTTTTCCAACATCTTGCCGACAACAGAAGTGAGACTCACCGGTCTATAATTCCCGGGGAAGTCTCTGTTCCCCTTCTTAAACAATGGGACAACATTCGCTAACCTCCAATCTTCTGGTACTATACCAGAGGCCAACGACGACCTGAAGATCAGAGCCAGAGGCTCTGCAATCACTTCTCTTGCCTCCCAGAGAATCCTTGGATAAATCCCATCCGGACCAGGGGATTTATCTATTTTCAGACCCTCCAGAATATCCTGCACATCCTCCTTATCAACTGTAATACTGTCTATTCTACTCCCCTGCAACCCAGTGTCCTCCTCAGCTATATTCATGTCCCCTTGCGTGAACACCGAAGAGAAATATTGGTTCAATGCTTCACCAATCTCCTCCGGTTCCACACATAACTTCCCTCTGCCATCTATAACTGGCCCTAAACTTGCCCTAACCAACCTTCTGTTCTTGACATACCTATAGAACGCCTTAGGATTCTCTTTAACCCTATCCGCCAAAGTCTTCTCATGTCCCCTTTTAGCCCTTCTAAGCTCGCTCTTCAACTCCCTCTTAGCCAATCTAAAGCTTTCTAGTGCACTACCCGAGTGCTCACGTCTCATCCGAACATAAGCCTCCTTTTTCTTTTTAACCAACAAAGAAACTTTTTTGGTGCACCACGGTTCCCTAGCCCTACCAATTTCTCCTTGCCTGACAGGGACATACCTATCACAGACTCGCAGTAGCTGCTCCTTGAAAAAACTCCACATGTCGGACGTTCCCAGTCCCTGTAAACTCCTAGTCCAACCTATGTTTCCTAATTCTCTCCTAATAGCCTCATAATTACCCTTCCCCCAGCTAAAACCACTGGCCCGAGGTTCATGCCTATCCCTTTCCATCACTAAGGTGAACGTAACCGAATTGTGGTCACTATCACCAAAATGCACACCAACTTCCAAGTCTAGCACCTGGTCTGGCTCATTTCCCAGCACCAGATCCAATATAGCCTCACCTCTAGTTGGCCTGTCTACATACTGAGTCAAAAAACCTTCCTGCACGCTTTGAACAAAAACTGACCCCTCTAACGAGCTAGAGCTATAACAATTCCAGTCAATATTAGTCAAGTTAAAATCCCCCATAACAATTGCCCTATTACTTTCACTCCTAAGCAGGATTGACTCCGCAAGGATTGACAGACTTTGCCTGTCAATCCTTGATTGACAGGCAAAGTCATATGACTGCGTACAGCTAGGCTTTCATGGAGAACTCAAAGCAGTCTGCCTTTTGGGATCTTTCTCTTGCTCCCTCTGAGGTCTGGAACTGGAATCTGATAGGAAATAAATCTCTTTCTCTGAGATTTCACTGTCTGAAGGTGAAGCTTTTTCTGGAAGTTGCTGCATAGGAATTGGAGAGTTCCAGAGTTGCTGGAAATCTAGTACCCACTTAAGTATCATTGGTTTCTGTGCTAGCTGGTTCTAAAGTAGGGATTCATGTCTGTGGGAGATACTGCAAAAATGGAACAGAGATAGCTAGCTGTTAAGAATTATAGTTTGTCATGTTTAAGTATTTTAATTGATAAAAGCTATGCTAATTCTTCGTTATATTCGAACTGTGTTCTTAAATAAAGTTTGTTTTGATAAAAGCTTCCTGGGGGGTCACTTGAATCAGACCTGGAGTGAAACACCTTGTGCTCACCCCAATGCCAAAATCAAATGTAAAAGTTGGGGTCTAGGCTAACTTCATAAAATACCTTAGAGTTTCTGATCTGGTCTTTAACAGTGGCTAGAAAAGATTCAACTAAACTGGGCCAAAGTCAGTCTGGTGACTAATACAGAATCAGGTCTTACCAAAATCATAGAAATCATAGAATTCCTACAGTACAGAAAGAGGCCATTCGGCCCATCGAGTCTGCACCGACCACAATCCCACCCAGGCCCTACCCCCATATTCCTACATATTTTACCCACTAATTCCTCTAATCTACACATCCCAGGACACTAAGGGGCAATTTTTAGCATGGCCAATCAACCTAACCCGCACATCTTTGGACTGTGGGAGGAAACAGGAGCACCCGGAGGAAACCCACGCAGACACGAGGAGAATGTGCAAACTCCACACAGCCAGTGACCCGAGCCGGGAATCGAACCCAGGTCCCTGGAGCTGTGAAGCAGCAGTGCTAACCACTGTGCTACCGTGCCGATCCTAAAGGATCGGAAAGTAGCAGCTGTTGGAAAAGCTCTGAAAGCAGTCGTGGCCAAGGCTCAGACTGGTAGTTCTGGGAGCAAGGCTCAGGACTCTGTAACAAATGTGGTTCAGGGGAGGAACAACTGGTCAACAGGACCCGTCCACCAAAGATATCCACCAATGGCCATTCCTCAAGACTGAATGGTAAAAGACAGTGAAACTATTTCTCTGGTGGAAGAATCTGGAATAAATGGATATGATCTTAAAATTAGAGCTATGTTATTCAGAAACAAAATGTAGATAGCACTTTTCCACACAAGGGGTAATAGGAATCTGCCTCCAAAAAAATTGCAGATGGTGAGGAATTTCAAGACCAAGGCTGAAGAGATTTATATAACAAAGAACAAAGAACAGGCCCTGTGCCGATTATGATGTCTGGTTAAACTAAAACCGTATGTACTTACGGAGTCCAAATTCTTCCATTCCCATCTATTCATGTGTTTGTCTCGTTGCCCCTTAAAAGTCACTATCGTACCTGCTCCACCACCTCCTCGGACAGCGCGTTCCAGACATTCGCATTAGAGCTGCGGTTCAATGACCTTAGTCTAGTCAGGGAAAATGAGAAGTTAATAGAGAGAGGTTAGAGGCAGGTCGTCACACCAGGGCCACGAGAGGAAGACACGTGGGTCACGGTTAGGAAGGGTAAAGGTCACGTACCAGAGAGTACCCCGGTGGTTGTCCCCCTTAACAATAAGGGATGGGTGACAGACAGGAGAGAGGAGGGGAGAGAGCAGTCAGTGCAGGGATCCCCTGTGGTTGTCCCCCTCCAAAATAAGTGGACCGTTTTGGATACTGTGGGGGGGCAAGGGGTAAGCCACGGTGACCGGGTCACTGGCACGGAACCGGGCTCTGTGGCTCAGAAGGGAAAGGGGGAGAATAGGAGAGCAATAGTAGTGGGGGATGCAACAGTTAGAGGCACAGACAGGCGGTTCTGTGGGCGCAAACGAGACTCCAGGATGGTAGTCTGCCTCCCTGGTGCTGGGGTCCTGGATGTCTCTGAGCGGGTAGGAAGCATCCTAAAAGGGGCGGGTAACCAGACAGACGTCATTGTCCACATTGGTGCAAATGACGTCGGCAGAAAGAGCAGGGAGGTCCTGCGAGAGCAATTCAGGGAGTTGGGTAGTAGGCTAAAAAGCAGGGCCTCTAGGGTAGCGATCTCTGGACTACTCCCAGTGCCACAAGCTAGTGAGGCTAGGAACAGGGAGATTGTACAGCTGAACGCGTGGCTAAAGGACTGGTGCAGGAGGGAGGGTTTCAGATTCATGGATCACTGGGAAGTCTTCAACAGAGGATGGCACCTGTACAAGAAGGACGGGTTACACCTAAACTGGAGGGGCACGAATATCCCAGCTGGGAGTTTTGCGAGTGCGGTTCGGGTGGGTTTAAACTAATGTGGCAGGGGGGTGGGGATCAGAACAATAGGTCAATAAGCATAGAGGCTGGGGACGAGGTTGGGGCCAAGACAAGACTATCTAAGAGGAAGAGCATTCTGGGGGAGGATGACCTCAGTGGGCCTGGAGGTCTGGAGTGCATCTGCTTCAATGCAAGGAGCGTCACGGGCAAGACAGACGAGCTTAGAGCCTTAATGCTTGCGCGGAACTTGGATGTGGTTGCAGTGACGGAGACTTGGTTAAAAGAAGGACAGGACTGGCAGCTGAATATTCCGGGGTATAAGTGTTTTAGGCGAGACAGAGGAGGGGCTAGGAGAGGTGGGGGAGTAGCAATGCTGGTTAGGGAGCATATTACAGCGGTACAGAGGGTGGACAATTTGGAAGGGTCAGGTAACGAGTCACTGTGGGTGGAGCTCAGAAACAGGAAGGGCGCAGTCACTATGCTGGGGGTATACTACAGGCCTCCCAACAGCCCACGGGAAGTTGAGGAACGGATATGTAAGGAGATTCTGGACAGGTGCAGAAAAAATAGGGTTGTTGTAGTGGGAGACTTTAATTTCCCTCACATAGACTGGAAATCGCTTAGGGCTGGGGGTCCGGACGGGGAGGAATTTATAAAATGCATACAGGAAGGTTCTTTGGAACAATATGTTGACAATCCAACTAGAGAGGGGGCTATACTGGACCTAGTACTGGGGAATGAGCCCGGTCAGGTCATCAAAGTTTCAGTAGGGGAACATGTGGCAAATAGTGACCACAATTCTGTAAACTTTAGGAGAGTAATGGAAAAGGATGAGTGTTGTCCTATGGGTAAGGTGCTGAATTGGGGGAAGGCTAACTACAGCCGGATTAGGCAGGATTTGGTGGCTGTTGATTGGGAGAGGCTGTTCGAGGGTAAATCCACATCTGGCATGTGGGAGTCTTTTAAGGAGCAGTTGATAGGACTGCAGGGCAGGCATGTGGCTGTAAAGAGGAAGGATAGGAAAGGTCGGATTCGAGAGCCATGGATAACCAGTGAAATTGTGGGTCTAATCAAAAAGAAAAAAGAGGCATACATGAGGTCCAGGCAGCTAAAAACAGATGGAGCACTGGAGGAATACAGAGAAAGTAGAAAAGAACTCAAACAGGGAGTTAGAAGGGCAAAAAGGGGTCACGAAATGTCCTTGGCAGGCAGGATGAAGGAGAATCCTAAGGCATTTTATACATACATTAGGAACAAGAGGGTTGTTAGGGAAAGAATCGGACCTCTCAGGGACAAAGGAGGGGAATTATGCTTAGAACAAAAGGAAGTAGGAGAGATCCTAAACGAATACTTTGCATCAGTATTCACAAAGGAGAGGGACATGTTGACTGGTAGTGTCTCAGAGAGATGCGTTGACCCATTAGAAAAAAATCTCAATTACAAGGGAGATTTGCTAGTGTTATTGGGGAGCGTTTAAACTAGATTTGCAGGGGGGTGGGAACCAGAGTGCCAGAGCAGATAGTGGAGCGGGGGTGAAAAGACAGGTTAGTTCAAGCAAAATCACAAATGGAAGGGTAGAGTGTGGTGGAAATAATTTTTTGAGGTGTGTCTATTTCAATGCCAGGAGTATTGTGGGGAAGGCAGATGAGCTGAAGGCATGGATAGACACGTGGAAATATGACATTATAGCCATTAGTGAAACTTAGCTACAGGAGGGGCAGGACTGGCAGCTCAATGTTCCAGGGTTCCAATGTTTCAGGCGGGATAGAGGCAGAGGGATAAAAGGTGGGGGGGTGGCATTGTTGGTCAGGGAAAATGTTACAGCGGTACTCAGGCAGGATAGATTAGGGAGCTTGTCTACAGAGGCCCTATGGGTGGAGCTGAGAAACAGGAAAGGTATGACCACATTAATGGGCTTGTATTATAGACCACCCAATAGTCAGCGAGAACTGGAGGAGCAAATCAGCGGAGAGATAGCTGACAACTGCAAGAAACACAAAGTTGTGATAGTAGGGGATTTTAATTTTCCACATATAGATTGGGACTCACATACTGTTAAAGGTTTAGACGGGGTAGAGTTTGTAAAATGTGTTCAGGAGAATTTTCTACATCAGTATATAGAGGTGCCAACTAGAGAGGATGCGATATTGGATCTCCTATTGGGAAATGAGTTAGGGCAGGTGATGGATGTGAGTGTGAGGGAACACTTTGGATCCAGTGATCATAATGCCATTAGTTTCAACCTGATCGTGGATAAGGATAGATCTGGTCCTCGGGTTGAAGTTCTGAACTGGAAAAAGGCCAAATTTGATGAAATGAGAAGGGATCTGGGAAGTGTGGATTGGCACAGGCTGTTCTCTGGTAAGGATGTAAATGGAAAGTGGGAGGCCTTCAAAGGAGAAATTTTGAGAGTGCAGAGTTTGTATGTTCCTGTCAGGATTAAAGGCAAAGTAAATAGGAATAAGGAACCTTGGTTCTCGAGGGAGATTGTCACACTGATTAAGAGGAAGAGAGAGTTGTATGAAATGTACAGGCAGCAAGGAACACATCAGATGCTCGAGGAGTATAAAAAGTGCAAGAAGCTACTTATGAGGGAAATCAGGAGGGCTAAAAGAAGACATGAGGTTGCTTTGGCAGACAGAGTGAAGGAAAATCTAAAGAGCTTCTATAGGTATGTTAGGAGCAAAAGGATAGTGAGGGATAAAATTGGTCCTCTTGAAGACCAGAGTGGTAGACTGTGTATGGAACCAAAAGAGATGGGGGAGATACTAAATGGTTTTTTTGCATCCGCATTTACTGAGGAAACGGGCATGGAGTCTACGGAAATAGGGCAAACTGGTAGGGAGGTCATGGAACCTTTACAGATTAAAGGGGAGGAGGTGCTCGCTGTCTTGAGGCAAATCAGAGTGGATAAATCCCCAGGACCGGACAGGGTATTCCCACGGACCTTGAGGGAAGCTAGTGTTGAACTTGCAGGGGCCCTGGCAGACATATTTAAAATGTCAGTATTCACGGGGGAGGTGCCGGATGATTGGAGGGTGGCTCATGTTGTTCCATTGTTTAAAAAAGGTTCCAAAAGAAATCCGGGAAATTATCGGCCAGTAAGTTTGACGTCGGTGGTGGGCAAGTTATTGGAAGGTGTGATAAGGGATAGGATCTACAAATATCTGGATAGACAGGGACTTATTAGGGAGAGTCAACATGGCTTTGTGCGTGGTAGGTCATGTTTGACCAATCTATTAGAGTTTTTCGAGGAGGTTACCAGGAAAGTGGATGAAGGGAAGGCGGTGGATGTTGTCTACCTGGATTTCAGCAAGGCCTTTGACAAGGTCCCTCATGGGAGGTTAGTTAGGAAGGTTCAGTCGCTGGGTATACATGGGGAGGTAGTAAATTGGATAAGACACTGGCTCAATGGAAGAAGCCAGAGAGTGGTTGTGGAGGATTGCTTCTCTGAGTGGAGGCCTGTAACTAGTGGTGTGCCGCAGGGATCGGTGTTGGGTCCATTGTTGTTTGTCATCTATATCAATGATCTGGATGATAACGTGGTAAATTGGATCAGCAAGTTTGCTGATGATACAAAGATTGGAGGTGTAGTGGACAGTGAGGAAGGTTTTCAAAGCTTGCAGAGGGATTTGGACCAACTAGAAAAATGGGCTGGAAAATGGCAAATGGAATTTAACGCAGACAAGTGTGAGATATTGCACTTTGGAAGGACAAACCAAAGAAGAACGTACAGGGTAAATGGTAGGACTCTGAAGAGTGCAGTTGAACAGAGGGATCTGGGAATACAGGTACAGAGTTCCCTAAAAGTGACGTCACAGGTGGATAGGGTCGTAAAGAGTGCCTTTGGTACATTGGCCTTTATAAATCGGAGTATCGAGTATAAAAGTTGGAGTGTTATGGTAAGGTTATATAAGGCATTGGTGAGGCCGAATTTGGAGTATTGTGTACAGTTTTGGTCACCTAGTTACAGGAAGGATGTAAATAAGATTGAAAGAGTGCAGAGAAGGTTCACAAGGATGTTGCCGGGACTTGAGAAGCTGAGTTACAGAGAGAGATTGAATAGGTTGGGACTTTATTCCCTGGAGCGTAGAAGATTGAGGGGAGATTTGATAGAGGTGTATAAGATTTTGATGGGTATAGATAGAGTGAATGCAAGCAGGCTTTTTCCGCTGAGGCTAGGGGAGAAAAAAACCAGAGGGCATGGGTTAAGGGTGAAAGGAGAAAAGTTTAAAGGGAATATTAGGGGGGGCTTCTTCACGCAGAGAGTGGTGGGAGTGTGGAATGAGCTGCCGAATAAAGTGGTAAATGCGGGGTCACTTTTAACATTTAAGAAAAACTTGGACGGGTTCATGGATGAGAGGGGTGTGGAGGGATATGGTCCAAGTGCAGGTCAGTGGGACTAGGCAAAAAATGGTTCAGCACAGACAAGAAGGGCCAAAAGGCCTGTTTCAGAGCTGTAATTTTCTATGGTTCTATGGTTCTATGGAGGAAGTGTTAGGTTTTTTAGGAAACATTAAGACAGACAAATCCCCAGGGCCAGATGGCATCTATCCTAGACTCCTCAGGGAGGTGAGAGATGAAATTGCTGGGCCACTAACAGAAATCTTTGTCTCTTCACAGAGGATTGGAGGATAGCAAATGTGGTCCCATTATTTAAGAAGGGTAGCAAGGATAACCCGGGTAATTATAGGTCGGTGAGCTTGACGTCCGTGGTAGGGAAATTGTTGGAGAAGATTCTTAGAGATAGGATGTATGTGCATTTAGAACTGAATAATCTCATTAGCGATAGACAGCATGGTTTTGTACGAGGGATGTCATGCCCCACAAATTTGGTTGAGTTTTTTGAGGAGGTGACAAAAATGATTGACGAGGGAAGGGCTGTGGATGTCGTCTATATGGATTTTAGTAAAGCGTTTGACAAGGTCCCTCATGGCAGGCTGGTGCAAAAGGTTAAATCTCACGGGATAAAAGGTGAGCTAGCGAGATGGGTGGAGAACTGGCTTAGCCATAGAAGACAGAGGGTAGCAGTGGAGGGGTCTTTTTCTGGTTGGAGGTCTGTGACTAGTGGTGTTCCGCAGGGCTCTGTACTGGGACCTCTGCTGTTTGTGATATATATAAATGATTTGGAGGAAGATGTAGCTGGTGTGATCAGTAAGTTTGCGGACGACACAAAGATTGCTGGAGTTGCGGATAGTGATGAACATTGTCAGAGAATACAGCAGGATATAGATAGGCTGGGACATTGGGCAGAGAAATGGCAGATGGAATTTAATCCAGATAAATGCGAAGTGATGCATTTCGGTTGATCTAATGTAAGGGGGAGCTATACAATAAATGGCAGAACCATCAGGAGTATAGACTGATGCGCGATTAATCCACTCGGGAGGCTAGATCGTACCTGGGAATAAAGGCTTTTATTCGCAACAAGAATAGAGCATACTGCTTAACAATACAATCCCAGACTAAGGGTCACTAGGAAGTGCAGTGACCTTTATACTCCTATAGGAAGGCGGAGCCAAACGGAGTGTACCACAGAACAATGCTAACAGGTGGAACACCCCAACCCTAACCCCAACAGTAACAAGAGTAACATATGTACAAGTACCCATAGTGATAACCATCTATGGTTCAGTACCCATAGTGGTAACCATCTATGGTTCACCACATAGACACACAGAGGGACCTGGGTGTACAAGTCCACAGATCCTTAAAGGTGGCAGCACAGGTGGAGAGGGTGGTGAAGAAGGCATATGGCATGCTTGCCTTTATAGGACGGGGCATAGAGTATAAAAGTTGGGGTCTGATGTTGCAGTTGTATAGAACGTTGGTTCGGCCGCATTTGGAATACTGCGTCCAGTTCTGGTCGCCACACTACCAGAAGGACATGGAGGCTTTGGAGAGAGTACAGAGGAGGTTTACCAGGATGTTGCCTGGTATGGAGGGGCTTAGTTATGAGGAGAGATTGGGTAAACTGGGGTTGTTCTCCCTGGAAAGACGGAGGATGAGGGGAGACTTCATAGAGGTGTATAAAATTATGAAAGGCATAGATAGGGTGAACGGTGGGAAGCTTTTCCCCAGGTCGGTGGTGACGTTCACGAGGGGCCATAGGTTCAAGGTGAAGTGGGGGAGGTTTAACATGGATATCAGAAGGACATATTTTACACAGAGGGTGGTGGGGGCCTGGAATGCGCTGCCAGGCAAGGTTGTGGAGGCGGACACACTGGGAACGTTTAAGACTTATCTAGACAGCCATATGAATGGAGTGGGAATGGAGGGATACAAAAGAATGGTCTAGCTTGGACCAGGGAGCGGCGCGGGCTTGGAGGGCCGAAGGGCCTGTTCCTGTGCTGTATTGTTCTTTGTTCTTTATTCACCACCTTCTGTGCAAAAAACGTGCCTCGCACATCTCCTCTAAACTTTTCCCCACGCACCTTAAACCGATGTCCCCGAGTACTTGACTTTTCTACCCTAGGAAAGAGTATCTGATTATCCACTCTGTCCATGACACTCATAATCTTGTAAACCTCCATCAGGTCAGCCCTCAACCTCCGTCGTTCCAGTGAGAACAAACCGAGTTTATCAAGCCTCTCCTCAGAGCTAATACCCTCCAGACCAGGCAACATCCTGGTAAAGTAATAAAACCATGTAACTGTGAATGCTGGATTCTGAAACAAAAACAGAAAATGCTGGAAAGTTTCATCAGGTCTGACAGCACCTGTGGAGAGAGAAGTCAACATTCCGAGTCTATTGACTCTTCTTCAAGCTCTGACAAAGGGTCATCCAGACTCGAAACATTGGCTCTATTCTCGCTCCACAAATGCTATCAGAGCTGCTGAGATTTTCCAGCATTTTCTGATAAGATTTATGTTGTGTTAGGAAATCCAGGATATGGAACAAAGGAAGGTAAATCAAATTGAGATACAGACCAGTCATAATCTAATTGACCTTTGAAATAGGATTGAGGAACTGAATGTCTGACTGCTGGATGTTTCTATCTGATTGCCCGAGGCAGAGTACACTCTCTCACATCACAGACATCACAACCCAGTCACGCAGGTTTGAAATCCTGGGCACAAAAATCACGCCTGGAATTTGACTGCATAAATCCACACAAGCTGCCAGTGCTGGGGACCCATTGTGGACATGTGGAACTGCAAGACTTGGGGATGGGGCCCAGTTGGAACCAACATGCAGTGAGCACAGTTATCAAGCGTGAAGCAGAGAATAATGCAGCTGTTGACAGGTTTACCATTCCTAGTTAGATTAAATTGCTAAATTGCCCCTGAGTGTCAAGGGGGGAGCTAGGGTAAATATATGGGGTTACGGGGATAGGACCTGGATGGGATTGTTGCAGCCTCGATGGGCCAAATGGCTTCTTGCTACACTGTAGGGATTCTATGATTCTATGATTAGTGAGCCAGTGTACCTGCTCAGTCTCCAAAAGAGATGCAGAGAAGTGTGACCCTTCTGACTTTAGGGGTTGCCCAATTCTCCAGTCAGCTCTCAATAAATCTGGAATCCATGCTTGGTCTAGGCTGGTCCAAGCTAGACGGCCTACTAGCATCTTCCCATTGTGCCCAGGCGCTGGCTGGTTTCAGATGCAAGATAAGCAGATTGTTAGTGAGCTGAATCCACAATCCCTGCAGTTTGTTTGTCAGACGCCTGGATTTCCTGATGGGGTTTAATCTATAAAAGCGGACCCATTTTCCAGCTCACAGCCAAAGAACAAGCATGCAGCAAATCCCTGCTCTGCATACTCCATTGTGTAACAGCAAGGAATGTCATTGAGGAGAAATGTTGGCCAGACCTCAAGACAAGCTCAGCAGCTTCAGTTAACTGTTTGTGAGCAAAGGCAGTTTGAGTGTGAATGGGTAAATCCTCTAGTCCCATGATCTCTGGGTAGATACTGGGTCAACATAGGTTCTGTGATCAGAGGCACATTCTGAACCACTTTCTCATCAACATGGCTGAATTTCTAGATTCAACATTCATCTCAATAAGTTTGGAAATTTCTGAATGTGCCCAGTTAGTGGTAAAGTGCAGCAGACAATTCAACAGAGGAAATATGAATTAAAGTTTATTTATTAGTGTCACGAGTATGCTGACATTAACACTGCAATGAAGTTACTGTGAAAATCTCCAAGACGCCGGAAACCGGAGCAGCCGGTGGAAACCCACACAGACACGGGAGCACGTGCAGACTCCACACAGACAGTGACCCAATCCGGGAATCGAACCCGGGTCTCTGGCACTGTGAGGCAGAAGTGGCTAACCACTGTGCCACCGTGCTATAACTATGCTGGTCCTTTCTAGACCAGCTTTGGGTTTTTGCTTTCACCCAGAATTGAGTTCGCAACAGATGACCTGAGATCAGCAGAGACACACACAGAGTGACAATGTGAGAAGCACTCAGGTAGATTGAGAATGTGTTTCCTGGAATGCACATTATGCTACTAGTCACCTTCAGAATGGCCCAGGGGACACACCAGCCTGAGCAAGGCATTCACACAGTCACCCCTTGCAGATGCCAGAAGCAATGGGACTGTCAAGATCATGAGCCATACTGGCTGACATAGCATGCATTTTTCAAATTTGGACCACACAAGTCCATTCAACAATTTGCATGGCAGTCAATGAAGATCAAACATTCAGCTGCAAGATGAGCTCTGCACCAAGTCTATTTCAAGGAGTTATAAGGAGAGGCTGGATAGACTGGGACTTTTCTCTCTGGAGCGTAGGAGGCTGAGGGGTGACCTTATAGAGGTCTATAAAATAATGAGGGGCACAGATCAGCTAGATGATCAATATCTTTTCCCAAAGGTAGGGGAGTCTAAAACTAGAGGGCATAGGTTTAAGGTGAGAGGGGAGAGATACAAAAGTGTCCAGAGGGGCAATTTTTTCACACAGAGGGTGGTGAGTGTCTGGAACAAGCTGCCAGAGGTAGTAGTAGAGGCGGGTACAATTTTGTCTTTTAAAAAGCATTTAGACAGTTACATGGGTACGATGGGTATAGAGGGATATGGGCCAAATGCGGGCAATTGGGATTAGTTTAGGGGTTTTTAAAAAAAAGGCAGCATGGACAAGTTGGGCCGAAGAGCCTGTTTCCATGCTGTAAACCTCTATGACTCTATGACCAGTCAGTGAGCTGAGGTATTTTGGACTTGCTTCTGTTTGGGCTGAGTTTACGAGAGCGCAATGCTATGTGTTTGGAGTTGTTTTTTTGAAAGATGGTCAGAGGAATATCTGAGCCAGGTTTAGGAGGCTGTGTTTGCATTGATTCTTGGAAATGGAGCACAGGTTCCAGAGAGGGAAAAAACTGTGATGAGGAATGATGAGACAGGTCCTCACACAAATTCCTATCAACAAGGTTTCTTGGTAACAGTTTTTGTACCTCCGCCTCATAGAGGAGTAGTGCCAGAGTCAACTCAGATTCAACAAGGATGATCACTGAATTGTGCTCCCTCCTACAATCTTACTTGGAGTCTCATAGCAGGATAAGGACATCATGACCATTGGGCATGCAGGTCACTGACATCCTCAATCTCCAAGCCCTTCCAGGTCAGAGTAGGAAACATTTCGCAGTATGCTGCCCATCGCCCTATCCGGAACGTCTTGCTGCAAGTATGACAGCTGTACCTCTTTAGTGTGTTTCTGTGAGAGGTTTTTATTGATTGACCTCGAGATGTCTGCCTCACGGCATGGTCACATGGCTAGGAAAGTCTCAGGTGTCAATCAGACTGGTTACATTACAAAATCCAAACCCTTTCAGATTGAGCTAAAGATACAAACATCTCTTTCTCCTAGCAAAAAGAAGACATATTTGATTGCATGATCCTATAACTCACTATGCACCCACTGTTCTTACCCATTAACAACTGTTTGTTTTATCAGTTACTTTCTGCGCGTGCATTGCAGACACAGTCTTTAAACCATGCAGCTCTGTTCATGGAAGAGTGTGCACATTGACAGTTCTTCTGGGTGATGCTTCTTGTCCAGAGAGTGTTGTTTCCATGGCCCTAATGGACATGGACATAAATTGGGATAGTCAGAGTGTAGAGGGTTGAGAGGAGGTAAATTTCTTGAAATATATTCAGGAGGGTTTTTTGAATCAATGTGTAGAAGGCCCAACAAGGGACAGAGCAGCACTGGGTCTGGTTCTGGGGAACAAAGCCAGACAAATGTTCAATGTGGCAGTGGGGGAACATTTTAGTGACAGCAATCACAACACGGTACAGTTCAAATTCGTTACGGACAAGGAGAACGATGGCCTGCAGAAGACGGCTTTGGAATGGGGGAGGCAGATTTAATTAAAATAAGGCAGGATCTGGCCAAAGTTGACTGGGAACAGCTTCTTGCGGGAAAGTCTACAGTGGAGGAGTGGGGAGGCATTCAAAAAGGAAATGAGGAGAGTACAGGTCCAACAAATATCCTAGAAGGGAAATGTACGAGCAATAACTTTTTGATCTGATTTTGATTTGATTTTATTTATTATTGTCACATGTATTATCATACAGTGAAAAGTATTATTTCTTGCGCAATATACAAAGCATACCGTTCATAGAGAAGGAAATGAGAGAGTGCAGAATGTAGTGTTACAGTCATGGCTAGGGGTGTAGAGAAAGATTCACTTAATGCGAGGTGGGTCCATTCAAAAGTCTGACAGCAGCAGGGAAGAAGCTGTACTTGAGTCGGTTGGTACGTGTCCTCAGACTTTTGTATCTTTTTCCCGATGGAAAAAGGTGGAAGAGAGAATGTATTTTTTGAGGAATCGGGAAGTGTAGACAGAGTCAATAGATGGGAGGCTGGTTTGAGTGATGGACTGGGCTTTGTTCATGACCCTTTATAGTTTCTTGAGCTCTTGGGCAGAGCAGGAGCCATACCAAGCTGTGATACAATCAGAAAGAATGCTTTCTATGGCGCATCTGTAAACGTTTTCACAGATGGAGAGGATTGTTGGAGAGGATTCTTAGAGATAGGATGTATGCGCATTTAGAAAGGAATAAACTCATTAACGATAGTCAACATGGTTTTGTGAGAGGGAGGTCATGCCTCACTAACCTGGTGGAGTTTTTTGAAGAAGTGACTAGAATGGTTGATGAGGGAAGGGCCGTGGATGTCGTCTATATGGACTTTAGTAAAGCGTTTGACAAAGTCCCTCATGGTAGGTTGGTGCAAAAGGTGGGATCTCATGGGATAAAGGGGGAGGTGGCTAGATGGGTGGAGAACTGGCTTGGTCACAGAAAGAAGTCTCACAGCACCAGGTTAAAGTCCAACAGGTTTATTTGGTAGCAAATACCATAAGCTTTCGGAGCGCTGCTCCTTCGTCAGATGGAGTGGAACATTTCCACTCCATCTGACGAAGGAGCAGCGGTCCGAAAGCTTATGGTATTTGCCACCAAATAAACCTGTTGGACTTTAACCTGGTGTTGTGAGACTTCTTACTGTGTTCACCCCAGTCCAACGCCGGCATCTCCACATCTTGGTCACAGAAGACAGAGGGTGGTAGTGGAAGGGTCTTTTTCCGGCTGGATGCCTGTGACTGGTGATGTTCCGCAGGGCTCTGTATTGGGACCTCTGCTGTTTGTGATTTATATAAACGATGTGGAAGAAGGTGTAACTGGGGTGATCAGTAAGTTTGCAGACGACACAAAAATGGCTGGACTTGCAGATAGTGAGGAACATTGTCAGAGGCTACAGAAGGATATAGATAGGCTGGAAATTTGGGCAAAGAAATGGCAGATGGAGTTCAATACAGATGAATGCGAAGTGATGCATTTTGGTAGAACTAACGTAGGGGGGAGCTATACGATAAATGGCAGAACCATAAAGGGTGTAGATACGCAGAGGTACCTGGGTGTGCAAGCCCACAGATCTCCTTTACGCTTCCTGAAGTTTTTGCATCCGTATTTACTGAAGAAACGGGCATGGAGTCTACGGAAATAGGGCAAACTGGTAGGGAGGTCATGGAACCTTTACAGATTAAAGGGGAAGAGGTGCTCGCTGTCTTGTGGCAAATCAGAGTGGATAAATCCCCAGGACCGGACAGGGTATTCCCACGGACCTTGAGGGAAGCTAGTGTTGAACTTGCAGGGGCCCTGGCAGACATATTTAAAATGTCAGTGTTCACGGGGGAGGTGCCGGATGATTGGAGGGTGGCTCATGTTGTTCCGTTGTTTAAAAAAGGTTCCAAAAGAAATATGAGAAATTATAGGCCAGTAAGTTTGACGTCGGTGGTGGGCAAGTTATTGGAAGGTGTGATAAGGGATAGGATCTACAGATATTTGGATAGACAGGGACTTATTAGGGAGAGTCAACATGGCTTTGTGTGTGGTAGGTCATGTTTGACCAATCTATTAGAGTTTTTCGAGGAGGTTACCAGGAAAGTGGATGAAGGGAAGGCGGTGGATGTTGTCTACCTGGATTTCAGCAAGGCCTTTGACAAGGTCCCTCATGGGAGGTTAGTTAGGAAGGTTCAGTCGTTAGGTATACATGGGGAGGTAGTAAATTGGATTAGACACTGGCTCAATGGAAGAAGCCAGAGAGTGGTTGTGGAGGATTGCTTCTCTGAGTGGAGGCCTGTGACTAGTGGTGTGCCGCAGGGATCGGTGTTGGGTCCATTGTTGTTTGTCATCTATATCAATGATCTGGATGATAATGTGATAAATTGGATCAGCAAGTTTGCTGATGATACAAAGATTGGAGGTGTAGTGGACAGTGAGGAAGGTTTTCAAAGCTTGCAGAGGGATTTGGACCAACTAGAAAAATGGGCTGGAAAATGGCAAATGGAATTTAACGCAGACAAGTGTGAGATATTGCACTTTGGAAGGACAAACCAAAGAAGAATGTACAGGGTAAATGGTAGGACTCTGAAGAGTGCAGTTGAACAGAGGGATCTGGGAATACAGGTACAGAATTCCCTAAAAGTGACGTCACAGGTGGATAGGGTCGTAAAGAGTGCCTTTGGTACATTGGCCTTTATAAATCGGAGTATCGAGTATAAAAGTTGGAGTGTTATGGTAAGGTTATATAAGGCATTGGTGAGGCCGAATTTAGAGTATTGTGTACAGTTTTGGTCACCTAGTTACAGGAAGGATGTAAATAAGATTGAAAGAGTGCAGAGAAGGTTCACAAGGATGTTGCCGGGACTTGAGAAGCTGAGTTACAGAGAGAGATTGAATAGGTTGGGACTTTATTCCCTGGAGCGTAGAAGATTGAGGGGAGATTTGATAGAGGTGTATAAGATTTTGATGGGTATAGATAGAGTGAATGCAAGCAGGCTTTTTCCACTGAGGCTAAGGGAGAAATAAACCAGAGGGCATGGGTTAAGGGTGAAAGGAGAAAAGTTTAAAGGGAATATTAGGGGGGGCTTCTTCACGCAGAGAGTGGTGGGAGTGTGGAATGAGCTGCCGGATAAAGTGGTAAATGCGGGGTCACTTTTAACATTTAAGAAAAACTTGGACGGATTCATGGATGAGAGGGGTGTGGAGGGATATGGTCCAAGTGCAGGTCTGTGGGACGAGGCATAAAATGGTTCGGCACAGACAAGAAGGGCCAAAAGGCCTGTTTCAGAGCTGTAATTGTCTATGGTTCTATGGTTCTCAGTCAATGACAATCTCCTTCATTTTGCTGACATTGAGGGAGAGATTATTGTTGCCGCACCAGTTCACCAGATTCTCTATCTTATTCCTGTACTCTGTCTCATCATTGTTTGAGATCCGACCCACTACGGTGGTGTCGTCAGCAAACTTGAAAATCGAGTTGGAGGGGAATTTGGCCGCACAGTCATAGGTGTATAAGGAGTATAGTAGGGAGCTGAGCACACAGCCTTGTGGGGCACCGGTGTTGAGGATGATCGTGGAGGAGGTGTTGTCACCTATCCTTACGGATTGCAGTCGATGGGTTAGGAAGTTCAGGATCTGGATGTCAAGCACAATTCAGGATTGGATAAGGAAGAAGAGACAGACTTAGAAAAAAAACTACTTACCAGTCACCAGCTAATCACCTACCTGCTGGGTGTGGTGTCACGGTTCGATTTCTTTCTACCTCTCACTTGCCCTCGAGTCTCCCTCGCAGGTCCACCTTTCCACTTCTCCCAAAGATGAGCACCACTTTCCCCTCAGCATCGAATTCCCACTCAGTTCCAAATTCCCGATACCCTCACTCTGGCTGAAATCTCACTCTGGCTGACTGGTCCTGCGCAAGCTCACTGGTCGTGCACTTGCAAAAACTACTATCTTATATACAGCTGAGGTGAGCTGGGATGACCCTTGCTATTTCTTCCCTTGCCTCCTGCAGTAACCTGGGATAGTTCCCATCCGGCCTCGGGGAGTTGTCTACCTCAATGCAAATTAGGATGCTCAACACTTTCTCCTTCGACATATTGACATTCTCTAGAGTGTTCACACACCCATCCCTGACCTCAATATCCGGAATGTCCTTCTCCTTGGTGAATACCGATATAAAATACTCATTAAGGATCTCACCCACTTCCTGTGGCTCCACGCATAACTTGAGTTTTTTGAAGGGATAACCAAGAAGGTAGATGAGGACAGTGCAATCAACATTGTCTATATGGACTTTAGCAAAGCCTCCAGAAGGCATTTGACAAGGTGTCGCACCAAAGGCTGCTGTATAAGATAAAGGTGCACGGTGTTATGGGTAATGTATTAACATGGATAGAGGATTGGTTAACTAACAGAAAGCAGAGAGTGGAGGTAACATAGAACATAGAACAGTACAGCACAGAACAGGCCCTTCGGCCCACGATGTTGTGCCGACCTTCATCTGAAACCAAGATCAAGCTATCCCACTCCCTACCATCCTGGTGTGCTCCATGTGCCTATCCAATAACCGCTTAAATGTTCGTAAAGTGTCTGACTCCACTATCACTGCAGGCAGTCCATTCCACACCCCAACCACTCTCTGCGTGAAGAACCTACCTCTGATATCCTTCCTATATCTCCCACCATGAACCCTATAGTTAGGCCCCTTGTAATAGCTCCATCCACCCGAGGAAATAGTCTTTGAACGTTCACTCGATCTATCCCCTTCATCATTTTATAAACCTCTATTAAGTCTCCCCTCAATCTCCTCCGCTCCAGAGAGAACAGCCCCAGCTCCCTCAACCTTTCCTCATAAGACCGACACTCCAAACCAGGCAGCATCCTGGTAAATCTCCTCTGCACTCTCTCCAGCGCTTCCACATCCTTCTTATAGTGAGGTGACCAGAACTGCACGCAATATTCCAAATGCGGTCTCACCAAGGTCCTGTACAGTTGCAGCATAACCCCACGGCTCTTAAACTCCAACCCCCTGTTAATAAAAGCTAACACACTATATGCCTTCTTCACAGCTCTATCCACTTGAGTGGCAACCTTTAGAGATCTGTGGATATGGACCCCAAGATCTCTCTGTTCCTCCACAGTCTTCAGAACCCTACCTTTGACCCTGTAATCCACATTTAAATTTGTCCGACCAAAATGAATCACCTCACATTTATCAGGGTTAAACTCCATTTGCCATTTTTCAGCCCAGCTTTGCATCCTATCTATGTCTCTTTGCAGCCTACAACACCCCTCCACCTCATCCACTACTCCACCAATCTTGGTGTCATCAGCAAATTTACTGATCCACCCTTCAGCCCCCTCCTCTAAGTCATTAATAAAAATCACAAAGAGCAGAGGACCAAGCACCGATCCCAGCGGCACTCCGCTAGCAACCTGCCTCCAGTCCGAAAATTTTCCATCCACCACCATCCTCTGTCTTCGATCAGATAGCCAGTTACCTATCCAATCGGCCAACTTTCCCTCTATCCCACACCTCCTTACTTTCATCATAAGCCGACCATGGGGGACCTTATCAAACGCCTTACTAAAATCCATGTATATGACATCAACCGCCCTACCTTCATCAACACACCTAGTTACCTCCTCAAAAAATTCTATCAAATTTGTGAGGCATGATTTGCCCTTCACAAATCCGTGCTGACTATCCCGGATTAATCCGCATCTTTCTAAATGGTCGTAAATCCCATCCCTAAGGACCTTGTCCATCAATTTACCAACCACCGAAGTCAGACTAACCGGTCTATAATTACCAGGGTCATTTCTATTCCCTTTCTTAAACAGAGGAACAACATTTGCCACTCTCCAGTCCTCCGGCACCATCCCCGTGGACAGCGAGGACCCAAAGATCAAAGCCAAAGGCTCTGCAATCTCATCCCTCGCCTCCCAAAGAATCCTAGGATACATTTCATCAGGCCCAGGGGACTTATCGACCTTCAGTTTATTCAAAACTGCCAATACATCCTCCCTCCGAACATCTATTTCCTCCAGCCTATTAGCCTGTAACACCTTCTCTTCCTCAAAAACATGGCCCCTCTCCTTGGTGAACACTGAAGAAAAGTATTCATTCATCACCTCGCCTATCTCTACTGACTCCATACACAAGTTCCCACCACTGTCCTTGACCGGCCCTAACCTCACCCTGGTCATTCTTTTATTCCTCACATAAGAGTAAAAAGCCTTGGGGTTTTCCTTGATCCGACCCGCCAAGGACTTCTCATGTCCCCTCCTAGCTCTCCTCAGCCCCTTTTTCAGCTCATTCCTTGCTAACTTGTAACCCTCAATCGAGCCATCTGAACCTTGTTTCCTCATCTCTACATAAGCTTCCCTCTTCCTTTTCACAAGACATTCCACCTCTTTTGTGAACCACGGTTCCCTCACTCGGCCATTTCCTCCCTGCCTGACAGGGACATACCTATCAAGGACACCCAGTATTTGTTCCTTGAAAAAGTTCCACTTTTCATCAGTGCCTTTCCCTGACAGTTTCTGTTCCCATCTTATGCCCCCTAATTCTTGCCTAATCGCATCATAATTACCTCTCCCCCAATTGTAAGCCTTGCCCTGCCGTCCGGCCCTATCCCTCTCCATTGCAATAACAAAAGACACCGAATTGTGGTCACTATCTCCAAAGTTCTCTCCCACAACCAAATCTAACACTTGGCCCGGTTCATTTCCCAGTTCCAAATCCAATGTGGCCTCACCCCTTGTCGGCCTATCCACATATTGTGTCAGGAAACCCTCCTGCACACACTGCACAAAAAGTGCCCCATCCAAACTATTTGACCTACAAAGGTTCCAATCAATATTTGGAAAGTTAAAGTCCCCCATGACAACTACCCTGTGACCCCCACACGTATCCATAATCTGCTTAGCAATTTCTTCCTCCACATCTCTATTACTATTTGGGGGCCTATAGTAAACTCCTAACAACGTGACCGCTCCTTTCCTGTTTCTAACTGCAGCCCATATTACCTCAGTGTGCAGATCCCCCTCAAAGGTAAATGGGTGTTCTCCTGGTTGGCGATCAGTGACTAGTGGTGTGCCTCAGGGATCAGTGTTGGGACCGCAATTGTTTACGATTTACATAGAACATAGAACATAGAACATTACAGCGCAGAACAGGCCCTTCGGCCCACGATGTTGCACCGACCAGTTAAAAAAAAACTGTGACCCTCCAACCTAAACCAATTTCTTTTCGTCCATGAACCTATCTACGGATCTCTTAAACGCCCCCAAACTAGGCGCATTTACTACTGATGCTGGCAGGGCATTCCAATCCCTCACCACCCTCTGGGTAAAGAACCTACCCCTGACATCGGTTCTATAACTACCCCCCCTCAATTTAAAGCCATGCCCCCTCGTGCTGGATTTCTCCATCAGAGGAAAAAGGCTATCACTATCCACCCTATCTAAACCTCTAATCATCTTATATGTTTCAATAAGATCCCCTCTTAGCCGCCGCCTTTCCAGCGAAAACAATCCCAAATCCCTCAGCCTCTCCTCATAGGATCTCCCCTCCATACCAGGCAACATCCTGGTAAACCTCCTCTGCACCCTCTCCAAAGCCTCCACATCCTTCCTGTAATGTGGGGACCAGAACTGCACACAGTACTCCAAGTGCGGCCGCACCAGAGTTGTGTACAGTTGCAACATAACGCTACGACTCCTAAATTCAATCCCCCTACCAATAAACGCCAAGACACCATATGCCTTCTTAACAACCTTATCTACTTGATTCCCAACTTTCAGGGATCTATGCACACATACACCTAGATCCCTCTGCTCCTCCACACTATTCAAAGTCCTCCCGTTAGCCCTATACTCAACACATCTGTTATTCCTACCAAAGTGAATTACCTCACACTTCTCCGCATTAAACTCCATCCGCCACCTCTCGGCCCAACTTTGCATAGATGATTTGGAGTTGGGGACCAAGTGTAGTGTGTCAAAATTCACAGATGACACTAAGATGAGTGGCAGAGCAAAGTGTGCAGAGGACGCTGAAAGTCTGCAAAGGGATATAGATAATCTGTTGGTAAATGTGAGGTCATCCATTTTGGTAGGAATAACAGCAAAATGGATTATTATTTAAATGGTAAAAAATTGCAGCATGCTGCTGTGCAGAGGGACCTGGGTGTCCTTGTGCAGGAATCTCAAGGAGTTGGTTTGCAGGTGCAGCAGGTAATTAAGAAGGCAAATGGAATTTTGTCCTTCGTTGCGAGAGGGATGGAGTTTAAAAACAGCGAGGTTATGTTGCAGCTGTATAAGATGATGGTGAGGCCACACTTGGAGTACTCTGTACAGTTTTGGTCTCGTTACTTGAGAAAGGATATACTGGCACTGGAGGGGGTGCAGAGGAGATTCACTAGGTTGATTCCGGAGTTGAGACGGGTGAGGTCCCTGAGGATTGGAGGATAGCGAATGTGGTCCCGTTGTTTAAGAAGGGTAGCAGGGATAACCCAGGAAATTATAGGCCGGTGAGCTTGACATCCGTGGTAGGGAAGTTGTTGGAGAGGATTCTTAGAGACAGGATGTATGCGCATTTAGAACGGAACAATCTCATTAGTGACAGACAGCATGGTTTTGTAAGAGGGAGGTCGTGCCCCACAAATTTGGTGGAGTTTTTTGAGGAAGTGACAAAAACGGTTGATGAAGGAAGGGCCGTGGATGTCGTCTATATGGATTTCAGTAAGGCATTTGACAAAGTCCCACATGGCAGGTTGGTTAAGAAGGTTAAGGCTCATGGGATACAAGGAGAAGTGGCTCGATGGGTGGAGAACTGGCTTGGCCATAGGAGACAGAGGGTAGTGGTCGAAGGGTCTTTTTCCGGCTGGAGGTCTGTGACCAGTGGTGTTCCGCAGGGCTCTGTACTAGGACCTCTGCTATTTGTGATATATATAAATGATTTGGAAGAAGGTGTAATTGGTGTAATCAGCAAGTTTGCGGATGACACGAAGATGGCTGGAATTGCGGTTAGCGAAGAGCATTGTCGGGCAATACAGCAGGATATAGATAGGCTGGAAAATTGGGCGGAGAGGTGGCAGATGGAATTTAATCCGGATAAATGCGAAGTGATGCATTTTGGAAGGAATAATGTAGGGAGGAGTTATACAATAAATGGCAGAGTCATCAGGAGTATAGAAACACAGAGGGACCTAGGTGTGCAAGTCCACAAATCCTTGAAGGTGGCAACACAGGTGGAGAAGGTGGTGAAGAAGGCATATGGTATGCTTGCCTTTATAGGACGGGGTATAGAGTATAAAAGCTGGAGTCTGATGATGCAGCTGTATAGAACGCTGGTTAGGCCACATTTGGAGTACTGCGTCCAGTTCTGGTCGCCGCACTACCAGAAGGACGTGGAGGCATTGGAGAGAGTGCAGAGAAGGTTTACCAGGATGTTGCCTGGTATGGAGGGTCTTAGCTATGAGGAGAGATTGGGTAGACTGGGGTTGTTCTCCTTGGAAAGACGGAGAATGAGGGGAGATCTAATAGAGGTATACAAGATTATGAAGGGTATAGATAGGGTGAACAGTGGGAAGCTTTTTCCCAGGTCGGAGGTGACGATCACGAGGGGTCACGGGCTCAAGCTGAGAGGGGCGAAGTATAACTCAGACATCAGAGGGACGTTTTTTACACAGAGGGTGGTGGGGGCCTGGAATGCGCTGCCAAGTAGGGTGGTGGAGGCAGCCACGCTGACATCGTTTAAGACTTACCTGGATAGTCACATGAGCAGCCTGGGAATGGAGGGATACAAACGATTGGTCTAGTTGGACCAAGGAGCGGCACAGGCTTGGAGGGCCGAAGGGCCTGTTTCCTGTGCTGTACTGTTCTTTGTTCTTTGTTGTTCTTGTTCTTGAGAGGGTTGGCTTATGAGGAGAGGCTGAGTAGACTGGGGCTATACTCATTGGATTTCGGAAGAATGAGGGGAGATCTTATAGAAACATATAAGATTATGAAGGGAATAGATAAGATAGAAGCAGGGAAGTTGTTTCCACTGGCGGGTGAAACTAGAACTCGGGGGCATGGCCTCAAAATAAGGGGAAGCAGATTTAGGACTGAGTTGAGGAGGAACTTCTTCACCCAGAGGGTTGTGAATCTGTGGAACAAAGAACAAAAGAACAAAGAACAATACAGCACAGGAACAGGTCCTTCGGCCCTCCAAGCCTGCACCAATCATGTGTTCCTGACTAGACCATCCGTTTGTATCCCTCTATTCCCAGTCTGTTCATGTGGCTATCTGGATAAGTCTTAAATGATCCTCGCGTGTCTGCCTCAACCACCTTGCTTGGTAGCGCATTCCAGGCCCCCACCACCCTCTGTGTAAAATACGTCCCCCGCATATCTGTATTGAACCTTGCCCCCCTTACCTTGAACTTGTGGCCCCTTGGGTTTGTCATTTCTGACCTGGGGAAAAGCTTCCAACTGTTCATCCTATCTATGCCCTTCATAATTTTATAAACTTCTATTAGGTCACCCCTCAACCTCCATCTTTCCAGGGAGAACAACCCCAGTTTACCCAATCTCTCCTCATAGCTAATACCCTCCATACCAGGCAACATCCTGGTAAACCTTTTCTGCACTCTCTCCAAAGCCTCCATGTCCTTCTGGCAGTGTGCCGACCAGAACTGGACGCAGTATTCCAAATGTGGCCTAGCCAACGTTCTATATAACTGCAACATCATATGCTAACTTTTAGACTCTATGCCCCGTCCAATAAAGGCAAGCATGCCATATGCCTTCTTCTCCACCTTTTCCACCTGTGCTGCCACCTTTAAGGATTTGTGGACTTGTACACCCAGGTCCCTCTGTGTGTCTATACTCCTGATGGTTCTGCCATTTATTGTATAGCTCCCCACTGCGTTAGATCTACCAAAATGCATCACTTCGCATTTATCTGGATTAAATTCCATCTGCCATTTCTCCGCCCAATGTTCCAGCCTATCTATATCCTGCTGTATTCTCTGACAATGTTCATCACTATCCGCAACTCCAGCAATCTTTGTGTCGTCCGCAAACTTACTGATCACACCAGCTACATCTTCTTCCAAATTATTTATATATATCACAAACAGCAGAGGTCCCAGTACAGAGCCCTGCGGAACACCATTAGTCACAGACCTCCAATCAGAAAAAGACCCCTCCACTGTTACCCTCTGTCTTCTATGGCTAAGCCAGTTCTCCACCCATCTCGCTAGCTCACCTTTTATCCCGTGAGATTTAACCTTTTGCACCAGCCTGCCATGAGGGACCTTGTCAAACGCTTTACTAAAATCCATATAGACGACATCCACAGCCCTTCCCTCGTCAATTGTTTTTGTCACCTCCTCAAAAAAATTCCCTGCCCAGTGAAGCAGTTGAGGCTACCTCATTGAATGTTTTTAAGACAAGATAGATAAATTTTTGAACAGTAAAGGAATTAAGGGTTATGGTGAGCAGGCGGATAAGTGGAGCTGAGTCCACGAAAAGATCAGCCATGATCTTATTGAATGGCGGAGCAGGCTCGAGGGGCCAGATGGCCTACTCCTGCTCCTAGTTCTTATGTTCTTTGACAAGGTACCGCATGGTAGGTTGTTGCATAAGGTTAAATCTCACGGGATCCAGGGTGAGGTAGCCAATTGGAAACAAAATTGGCTTGATGACAGAAGACAGAGGGTGGTTGTAGAGGGTTGTTTTTCAAACTGGAGGCCTGTGACCAGCGGTGTGCCTCAGGGATTGGTGCTGGGCCCACTGTTATTTGACATTTAAATTAATGATTTGGATGAGAATTTAGGAGGTGTGGTCAGTAAGTTTGCAGATGACACCAAGATTGGTGGCATAGTGGACAGTGAAGAAGGTTATCTCCAATTGCAGCGGGATCTTGATCAATTGGGCCAGTGGGCTAATGAATGGCAGATGGAGTTTAATTTAGATAAATGCGAAGTGATGCATTTTCCTCGATCGAACCAGGGCAGGACCTACTGAGTTAATGGTAGGGCGTTGGGGGGAGTTACAGAACAAAGAGATCCAGGAGTACAGGTTCATAGCTCCTTGAAAGTGGAGTCACAGGTGGACAGAGTGGTGAAGAAGGCATTCGGCGTGCTTGTTTCATTGGTCAGAACATTGAATACAGGAGTTGGGACGTCTTGTTGAAGTTGTACAAGACACTGATAAGGCCACACTTGGAATATAGTGTACAGTTCTGGTCATCCTATTACAGAAAGGATATTATAGAAACATAGAAAATAGGTGCAGGAGTAGGCCATTCGGCCCCTCAAGCCTGTATCACCATTCAATATGCTCATGGCTGATCATGCACATTCAGTATCCCACTCCCACTTTCTCTCCATACCCCTTGATCCCTTTCGCCACAAAGGCCACATCCAGTTCCCTCTTGAACATATCTAACAAACTGGTCCCAACAGCTTTCTGTGGTAGAGAATTCCACAGGTTCACAACTCTCTGAGTGAAGAAGTTCTTCCTCATCTCAGTCCTGAATGGCTTACCCCTTATTCTTAGACTGTGACCCCTAGTTCTGCACTTCCCCAACCGGGAAGGTTGTTTGAGTTGGAAAAGATGAAGTTGGAATTTGAAGCAAAAAGACTTCAAAAGACAGAAGTGAGAGTACAAGATGGAAGTGATGATGAGTAAGCTCAGTGTAGCCAACTGCCTGATCGGGATATATACAAATATGTCCAAACACTACCAAAATTCAATGAGAAGGATGCAGAAGCCTCTTTCATCTTGTTTGAGAAATTGGCTACATAGATGAAATGGCCAGAGGAGGTGTGGGAAATGTTAATTCAGACCAAAGTGGTAGGCATGGCTACTGAGGTGTTTGCAGCACTGTCAGAGGAGGTTTCAGGAAAGCATGAAGAAATAAAGAAGGCTGTTTTGAGTGCCTGCAACTTGGTACCAGAAGCACATAGACAACGGTTCAGAAATGTTAGAACCAGGTCAGACACATATCGAGCTAGAAAGAATTAGGCTGAGCAACTTCGATAGATGGGTGAGCATTAAAGATAGAAAAGACATATGAGGCTATTAGAGTTATTATTCTGCTGGAGGAGTTTAAAAACTCACTTCCAGAAGTGATCAGAACTCATGTTGAGGAGCAGAAAATTAAGAGAGCTAGAAGAGCTGCAGAGATGGCAGATGAAAACACATTTGTGCATAAATTGAAATCTAGCTTCCAACAGCAATTTTAATCCGTGAGGGATAGAAATTGGGAAAGAGGGAGATCCTTCAATGAAAAACAGAAAGTAGATCACACTGGGAACAGTTTACTGCCTGTGAGAAAAGAAACCCAAGAGGGTGGAAAAGAGGTGAAAGACCTCAGACGTTTTCACTGTGATAAGGTGGGGCACATAAAGGCTGAAGAAAGGCCCTGGGGAAAAGGATGTGATAAAAGATGCTCAACCAGTAGGATTAGTTAAAACAGTGAGGGAAATCTCAAGAGACATCAAGAAGCTGAAGGAGAGTGCACAGCCTAGGCACGGGCTGGATAGTAAGACAGCATCCAACCTTTTCAAAGATTTCACCTGTGTGGATAAGGATTACTCAGGTGGAACAGGAGGAGTAGGTAAAGAAGTTAAAATATTGAGAGATATGGGAGCTCGTCTGTCTCTAATAGTAAGAGATGAAAATATTTGCATTCCTTCTGAAATTTTGCCCAAGAGAATGGCAATCTGTGGAATAAATGTAGAGAGGAGTAGTTTCCCCCGTGTAAGATAAGGCTAGAAAGTCCAATAAAGACTGGGAAGTGATAGTGGGAGTGATGGAAAACTTGGTTATTCCAGGAATACAGTTTATCCTTGGAAACAATACAGCTGGATCACATGTGGGAGTGACGCCCACTGTGGTGGAAAAGCCAGAAGAAAACCAGGGAACTGAGGAGTTAAAAGAATAATCCCCATGGAATCTTTCCGGACTGGGTGGTGACAGGATCCCACAGCCATAAGTTAAAACAGGAAGGGAGAAAAAAATGGGAAAGATGAAGGAGTTGAGGTCCAGTTAGCTGGCACTCTGTTTGATGAGATGGCTAAGGGAAAACATAAGCAGGTAGAGGATCAGGCAGAGGTGTTTAGTTCTGGAAGATTAATGGAGTTACAACAGAAAGATGAAATGATAAAGGATTTATATCATAAAGCCTCTATGGAAAAGGAATCAGAGTGTATTCTCGAATGCTATTGCCTTAAGAATAAAATCTGAAGGCGGAAACCTTGGCAGGTTAGTGTAGATGAGGCATGGCCAGAAGTTCACCAGATCGTGTTGCCGGTAGAATACAGACAGGAAGTATTGAAGGTATTAAACTACCTGTAGGAGGTTGATGTAGGGGATGCTAATTAGGCTAATAAAAACACATAACCATAGGTTTAGGAACACTAACACAATACAGACTAAAGAGTGAATGATCTTGGACTATGGGAACGCTTTTATAGAAGACAGCTCTATATGAATAACAAGCATTTTTCTTTTAAAATATGTCATCTGAATTCATAAAATGGATGCAGTTTGTCTTCAATTACATTTTGTAAACCTTCAGCCAACAGCATAACACAGCAGGGCATGGTGGATGAGGCAGGAGATAGTTCCACTGAAAGCAGGCTACATTATCAGCAGTTGTCAGGAACAAGATGGCTACTAATGCCAATTTGATGAATAGAGTTATACAGCCCCGAGCTGATAACGTAGCTGTTCGGCAGAGATAAGGGATTTCTCAGTGTTGGGCGAGTATCACGTGTGTTCAATTCGGTGGGAATCATTCTCACTGTCCAGCATTCTGTTGCGAGGTAACAGGAGGAGGGTAATTTATAACAAATAAGGTCAGGATGTGTATTGTTATTGGCTGGAGTTAATGACAGGGTGATTATTGACTGATTTGTATTAATGTTTATTGGATATTGCCCACTGGAAAGGTGGGTAATATAATTTGGTAAATGTATAATTGCCTTCACAGGGGAATTGTTCTTCAGAGTGACATTGGGCTGCCCACATTCTGTACCTTGGGTGCTGGGCTTCCTCACATCATTCTCCCATTCGATCATTTGGTTAAATAAAGTCACGTCTTCAAAATCTCCACACTGTATTTTTGAGTCTGTGTATTAGCTTTAGTAGCTATACAGAGCCTTGAGAGGAAAACCCCCATCTACAATTTGGCGCTACGAGCAGGGTGATGTCACTGGCTTCAGGCAGCAGGACTGGACTCCTAAATGGGGATGAGTTTGTTTTTATATTGACTGCCCCAATTAGTTAGAGGAGCCCCTGTCAGGCCATCAGGACTGTAAGTTGACTCACCTGAATCACTGTGAGGGGTTGTGGAGCACAGTGATGCTGAACAGGTAAAGTGCGCTTTGAGGGGCGGGGGGGGGGGGGGGGGCGTGGACGGACGCACGCTACCTAAGCTGAACAGCAGGTCCAAAAAAAGAGAGAGGGGCACGCAGTCCAGAGACGTGGAAGTGTGTTGTGCTTAAAGTGGAGGATCAGGGTGGAGAAGACCTTGGATCGCTCCGCCTAGCTGAGCTGAAATAGAGCAGCACAGCCGGGGGTCGCATCATCAGGAGAGCTAGAGGGCCCTCCTGTGGGCTCGTGTGGTAAAACAGGCAATTGTGATGCAAACGTTTTTGATTTGATTAGTAGTTTCTTGTGGTCTGAGAATTGGGCAGGAGCCATTCCAAACTGTGATAAAACCGGAAAGAATAGTGGGTGAGAGAGTTGTGAAATTTTGAACTAATAGAGAGAAAAACCCAGTGGGAAATGTCAGCTGATGCAACACTTAAAATCAGATAAAGTCTTGAATTCTTCAAATTTTGGAGAGTGGTCATTCTTTTAAAAAAGAGGCTAAGAATTTGACAGGGATTTGGGTTCTTTGTGTCTGCATTGGTCTAAAAATGGCAAAACGTTGCGTCTGAAAAGTTGTAAGAAGCTGAAGGGAGTGTGATCATAGAAACTCTACAGTACAGAAAGAGGCCATTTGGCCCATCGAGTCTGCACCGACCACAATCCCACCCAGGCCCTACCCCCATATCCCTACATATTTTACCCACTAATCCCTCTAACCTACACATCTCAGGACACTAAGGGCAATTTTTAGCATGGCTAATCAACCTAACCCGCACATCTTTGGACTGTGGGAGGAAACCGGAGCACCCGGAGAAAACCCACGCAGACACGGGGAGAATGTGCAAACTCCACACTGACAGTGACCCAAGCCGGGAATCGAACCCAGGAGCCTGGAGCTGTGAAGCAGCAGTGCTAACCACTGTGCTACCATGATAGTCTTTAACAGGTATGGTTGAGAATTGGGGTATTTAAAAGTGATGATAAATCTTGTTTTGAATTAATCTTAACAATGGAAAGATTGGGATTAATCTTTGATTCAGAAGTACAAGATTTTGACAAAATGTACTGCGCCCCCTTTAGAAACAAGTAGCAAGTTAACCCATTCTATCCCAGACAGAATGGATCTTTGTGTTTTAAGATTTTGTACTTGCTTTTAAATATAGTAAAATTATTAGCTTAAATCAAAACCTAGCAGAGGGGGGAGAGAGCATTCAGGCATTTAGTGAAGAGTTACATAAGATAGAATGGGAGTGTGAGTTTACATAGAACCATAGAAGATAGGAGCAGGAGGAGGCCATTCGGCCCTTCGGGCCTGCTCCCCCATTCATCACGATCATGGCTGATTGTCCAACTCAATAGCCTAATCCTGCTTTCTCCCCATAACCTTTGATCCCATTCGCCCCAAGTGCTATATCCAGCTGCCGCTCGAATACATTCAATGTTTTGGCATCAACTACTTCCTGTGGTAATGAATTCCACAGGCTCACCGCTCTTTGGGTGAAGAAATGTCTCATCTCCGACCTAAAGAGTAAAAGGATGAGATGTGAAGGCATAGGACCCTTAAAAGGTGAAGGGGGAAAAGTTTGTGCGGAACCGTTAGAAATGGCGGAGCTGCTTAATGAATACTTTACCTCGGTATTCACGGTGGAAAGGGATCTGGGTGGTTGTACTGCTGGTTTGCGGTGGACAGAAAGGATCGAGCATGTGGACATAAAGAAAGAGGATGTGTTGGAACTATTGAATGGCATCAAGGTTGGTAAGTCGCCGGGACCGGATGGGATGTACCCCAGGTTACTGTGGGAGGCGAGGGAGGAGATTGCGGAGCCTTTGGCGATGGTCTTTGCATCGTCGATGGAGACGGGAGAGGTTCCGGAGGATTGGAGGATTGCAGATGTGGTCCCTATATTCAAGAAAGGGAACAGGGACAGCCCGGGAAATTACCGACCGGTGAGTCTAACCTCAGTGGTTGGTAAGTTGATGGAGAGGATCCTGAGAGACAGGATTTATGATCATCTAGAGAAGTTTAGTATGATCAAAAGTAGTCAGCACGGCTTTGTCAAGGGCAGGTCGTGCCTTACGAGCCTGGTTGAGTTCTTTGAAAATGTGACCAAACACATTGACGAAGGAAGAGCGGTGGATGTGATCTATATGGACTTCAGCAAGGCGTTCGATAAGGTCCCCCATGCAAGACTTCTTGAGAAAGTGAGAGGGCATGGGATCCAAGGGGCTGTTGCCTTGTGGATCCAGAACTGGCTTGCCTGCAGAAGGCAGAGAGTGGCTGTGGAGGGGTCTTTCTCTGCATGGAGGTCAGTGACCAGTGGAGTGCCCCAGGGATCTGTTCTGGGACCCTTGCTGTTTGTCATTTTCATAAATGACCTGGATGAGGAAGTGGAGGGATGGGTTGGTAAGTTTGCTGACGACACCAAGGTAGGTGGTGTTGTGGATAGTTTGGAGGGATGTCAGAAGTTGCAGCGAGACATAGATAGAATGCAAGACTGGGCGGAGAAGTGGCAGATGGACTTCAACCCGGATAAGTGTGTAGTGATCCATTTTGGCAGATCCAATGGGATGAAGCAGCAGTATAATATGAAGGGTACCATTCTTAGCAGTGTAGAGGATCAGAAGGACCTTGGGGTCCGGGTCCATAGGACTCTTAAATCGGCCTCGCAGGTGGAGGATGCAGTCAAGAAGGCGTACAGCGTACCAGCCTTCATTAATCGAGGGATTGAGTTTAGGAGTCGGGAGATAATGCTGCAGCTTTATAGGACCCTGGTTAGACCCCACTTGGAGTACTGCGCGCAGTTCTGGTCACCTCATTACAGGAAAGATGTTGAAGCCATTGAAAGGGTGCAGAGGAGATTTACAAGGATGTTGCCTGGATTGGGGGTCATGCCTTATGAGGATAGGTTGAGGGAGCTTGGTCTCTTCTCCCTGGAGAGACGAAGGATGAGAGGTGACCTGATAGAGGTTTACAAGATGTTGAGAGGTCTGGATAGGGTAGACTCTCAGAGGCTATTTCCAAGGGCTGAAATGGTTGCTACGAGAGGACACAGGTTTAAGGTGCTGGGGGGTAGGTACAGAGGAGATGTCAGGGGTAAGTTTTTCACTCAGAGGGTGGTGGGTGAGTGGAATCGGCTGACGTCGGTGGTGGTGGAGGCAAACTCGTTGGGGTCTTTTAAGAGACTTCTGGATGAGTACATGGGATTTAATGGGATTGAGGGCTATAGATAGGCCTAGAGGTGGGGATGTGATCGGCGCAACTTGTGGGCCGAAGGGCCTGTTTGTGCTGTGGCTTTCTATGTTCTATGTTCTATGTTCTAAATGGTCTACCCTGAATCCTCAGACTGTGACCCCTGGTTCTGGACTCCCCCACCATCAGGAACATCCCCCCTGCATCTACCCTGTCCAGTCCTGTTAGAATTTTATAAGTCTCTATGAGATCCCCCTTCATTCGTCTGAACTCCAGCGAAAACAATCCTAACCTCGTCAATCTCTCCTCATACATCAGTCCCACCATCCCCGGAATCAGCCTGGTAAACCTTCTTCTATATTTCTTTAATGATAGGCAGTTTGATAATAAGGAAGAGGTGGGAGAAATGATCCAGTGGAATAAATGAACATTTAAAGGAAAGGAACAGGTAAGCGAGGTACAGATGAGATGTGGGAAATGAACAGGGTAATAAAAGAGACCTTATGGAAGAGATGATAGTAGACAGAGTAGAACAGGATTAAAGATGGGATTCATTTGGTGATTACAGAGAACAACAATGATAATAAAAAGAGACATTTAAAGGGATTCTAAAAAGTAAAACACAGGTTTGGTGATAGCTATGGATGAAGGAACAAGCTTTTAAAAAGAGATAAAATAGACACTAATGGACAGTTGAAAGCTCACAACACTGTTTTCTGAGCTTGGGATAATTCTTAACAAATGATGGTGTTATTTAAGAAAATGAATGACCGACCAAAATACGTTACTGCCCGGAATCAAATTGGAAGGTTTGAGTTCTGTTTGAAAGATGTTATTATGTTGTAGAAGTCGGTAAAGAAAAGAGGGATTCCAGAGGACTGCAAGAAGGTTATAGTTTATCGGCAAAGACTTCTCACCGGGAAGGGGTAAGGCAAATATTGGAGCCTTTTAACTATTGCAGGAATTTTGTGGAAGATTTTGCAGTGCCTGCAAATTCCTTACCGGATTTGATTAAAGGAGGAAGAACCAGTGGAGAGTAGACTGGGATGAGAAAGAGATGATGTGGAGATGCCAGTGTTGGACTGGGATGGGCACAGTAAGAAGTCTCACAACATCAGGTTAAAGTATAACAGGTTTATTTATTTTAAATAAACCTATTGGACTTTAACCTGGTGTTGTGAGACTTCTTAATGAGAAAGAGAAACAGGCTAATCTTCCAAAGCCCACACACAGTTTTAGAAGCAGGAGTTGAAAGGAGTTTCTGGTGGAAGACGTTTAAAGTGGGAGGCACACCTTTTGCCAGGAGACAAACATGTAGAGATCAGCAGGGATGTAAGAGGAAATCCTGCAGGAGGGTTAACAGTGCAAGGAACAGAGCATGAATGTATAGTGGAAGTGACAGAAGGAGCGATTAATCTATATGTAAATGAAGCTAGAAAGTATGTCAATGGCGAACCCTGCATAGCATTGGGCAGTGGTGAATGATGAAGGAACAGTGATTGCAGGAGGGCAGTTGATGTCATATACATGGATTTTAGTAAGGCGTTTGATAAGGTCCCCCATGGTCGGCTTATGATGAAAGTAAGGAGGTGTGGGATAGAGGGAAAGTTGGCCGATTGGATAGGTAACTGGCTGTCTGATCGAACTCATGATGTGGAGATGCCGGCGTTGGACTGGGGTAAACACAGTAAGAAGTTTAACAACACCAGGTTAAAGTCCAACTGGTTTATTTGGTAGCAAAAGCCACACAAGCTTTTGGAGCTCCAAGCCCCTTCTTCAGGTGAGTGGGAATTCTGTTCATAAACAGGGCATATAAAGACAGAGACTCAATTTACATGAATAATGGTTGGAATGCGAATACTTACAGCTAATCAAGTCTTTAAGAAACAAAACAACGTGAGTGGAGATGATGCTCTCTCCACTCACGTTGTTTTGTTTCTTAAAGACTTGATTAGCTGTAAGTATTCGCATTCCAACCATTATGGGTTGGAGAGTAGGCTGGTGAAAAAGGTTGGATCTCATGGGATAAAGGGGGAGGTGGCTAGATGGGTGGAGAACTGGCTTGGTCACAGAAGACAGAGGGTGGTAGTGGAAGGGTCTTTTTCCGGCTGGAGGCCTGTGACTAGTGGTGTTCCGCAGGGCTCTGTATTGGGACCTCTGCTGTTTGTGATTTATATAAATGATCTGGAAGAAGGTGTAACTGGGGTGATCAGTAAGTTTGCGGACGACACAAAATTGGCAGGACTTGCAGATAGTGAGGAGCATTGTCAGAAGCTACAGAAGGATATAGATAGGCTGGAAATTTGGGCAAAGAAATGGCAGATGGAGTTCAATCCTGATAAATGCGAAGTGATGCATTTTGGTAGAAATAATGTAGGGAGGAGCTATACGATAAATGGCAGAACCATAAAGGGTGTAGATACGCAGAGGGACCTGGGTGTGCAAGTCCACAGATCCTTGAAGGTGACGTCACAGGTGGAGAAGGTGGTGAAGAAGGCATATGGCATGCTTGCCTTTATAGGACGGGACATAGAGTATAAAAGTTGGGGTCTGATGTTGCAGATGTATAGAACGTTGGTTCGGCCGCATTTGGAATACTGCGTCCAGTTCTGGTCGCCACACTACCAGAAGGACGTGGAGGCTTTGGAGAGAGTACAGAGGAGGTTTACCAGGATGTTGCCTGGTATGGAGGGGCTTAGTTATGAGGAGAGATTGGGTAAACTGGGGTTGTTCTCCCTGGAAAGACGGAGGATGAGGGGAGACTTCATAGAGGTGTATAAAATTATGAAAGGCATAGATAGGGTGAACGGTGGGAAGCTTTTCCCCAGGTCGGTGGTGACGTTCACGAGGGGTCATAGGTTCAAGGTGAAGGGGGGGGAGGTTTAACACAGATATCAGAAGGACATATTTTACACAGAGGGTGGTGGGGGCCTGGAATGCGCTGCCAGGCAAGGTTGTGGAGGCGGACACACTGGGAACGTTTAAGACTTATCTAGATAGCCATATGAACGGAGTGGGAATGGAGGGATACAAAAGAATGGTCTAGCTTGGACCAGGGAGCGGCGCGGGCTTGGAGGGCCAAAGGGCCTGTTCCTGTGCTGTATTGTTCTTTGTACTTTGTTCTTTTGCTACCAAATAAAACTGTTGGACTTTAACCTGTTGTTGTTAAACTTCTTACTATCTGATCGAAGACAGAGGGTGGTGGTGGATGGAAAATTTTCGGACTGGAGGCAGGTTGCTAGCGGAGTGCCACAGGGATCAGTGCTTGGTCCTCTGCTCTTTGTGATTTTTATTAATGACTTAGAGGAGGGGGCTGAAGGGTGGATCAGTAAATTTGCTGATGACACCAAGATTGGTGGAGTAGTGGATGAGGTGGAGGGCTGTTGTAGGCTGCAAAGAGACATAGATAGGATGCAAGGCTGGGCTGAAAAATAGCAAATGGAGTTTAACCCTGATAAATGTGAGGTGATTCATTTTGGTAGGACTAATTTAAATGTGGATTACAGGGTCAAAAGTAGGGTTCTGAAGACTCTGGAGGAACAGAGAGATCTTGGGGTCCATATCCACAGATCTCTAAAGGTTGCCACTCAAGTGGATAGAGCTGTGAAGAAGGCCTATAGTGTGTTAGCTTTTATTAACAGGGGGTTGGGGTTTAAGAGCCGTGGGGTTATGCTGCAACTGTACAGGACCTTGGTGAGACCACATTTGGAATATTGTGTGCAGTTCTGGTCACCTCACTATAAGAAGGATGTGGAAGTGCTGGAAAGAGTGCAGAGGAGATTTACCAGGATGCTGCCTGGTTTGGAGGGTAGGTCTTATGAGGAAAGGTTGAGGGAGCTAGGGCTGTTCTCTCTGAAGCGGAGGAGGCTAAGGGGAGACTTAATAGAGGTTTATAAAATGATGAAGGGGATAGATAGAGTGAACGTTCAAAGACTATTTCCTCGGGTGGATGGAGTTATTACAAGGGGGCATAACTATAGGGTTCATGGTGGGAGATATAGGAAGGATATCAGAGGTAGGTTCTTTACGCAGAGAGTGGTCGGGGTGTGGAATGGACTGCCTGCAGTGATAGTGGAGTCAGACACTTTAGGACCATTTAAGCGGTTATTGGATGGGCACATGGAGCACACCAGGATGATAGGGAGTGGGATAGCTTGATCTTGGTTTCAGATAAAGCTCGGCACAACATCGTGGGCCGAAGGGCCTGTTCTGTGCTGTACTGTTCTATGTTCTATGTTTAACAAATCCCAGGCAGCAATTCAGTACAAGTAGCAGTGTTGTTGGCTTTAACCAATCTAATCAGGAATTTGCCCCAGGCAGCTCACGTCCCTTTTAAGCCACAGTAATAAAAGTACACGCCCACAAGAGGATTTCCACCCAGGCCCAAGAAGGAAACAGCACAGCAGATAAGGCAGCTAAAAAAAACCTGTCAGAACAGAATTTGGAAGGAATTGAAACTGAACGTGTGGCAGCCGCACAAGGCAGGAAAGTCACAGTGTTGATGTGAAACACATACAGGAACAGGCCTCAGGAGAAGAGAAACAGGAATGGGAATAACATGGGGTAAACACAGTAAGAAGTCTCACACCAGGTTAAAGTCCAACAGGTTTATTTGGTAGCAAAAGCCACACAAGCTTTCGGAGCGCTGCCCCTTCATCACGTGAGTGGGATTTCAGTTCACAAACAGGGCATATAAAGACACAAACTCAATTTACAAGATAATGGTTGGAATGCGAGTCTTTACAGGTCATCAAGTCTTAAAGGTACAGACAATGTGAGTGGAGAGAGGGTTAAGCACAGGATAAAGAGATGTGTATTGTCTCCAGTAAAAAGGAAAGATAGGAAAGGTAGGATTCGAGAGCCGTGGATAACCAGGGAAATTGCGGATCTGATTAAAATTAAAAGGGAGGCGTACGTTAAGTCCAGGCAAATGAAAACAGATGGAGCTCTGGAGGAATACAGAGAGAGTAGGAAAGATCTCAAACGGGGAGTTAGAAGGGCAAAAAGAGGTCACGAGATGTTCTTGGCAGGCAGGATTAAGGAGAATCCTAAGGCATTCTATTCATACGTTAGGAACAAAAGAGTTGTCAGGGAGAAAATCGGACCTCTCAGGGACAAAGGAGGGGAATTATGCTTAGAACCCAAGGGAATAGGGGAGATCCTAAATGAATACTTTGCATCGGTATTCACGAAGGAGAGGGGCGTGTTAACCGGGAGTGTCTCGGAGGGAGGTGTTGACCCGTTAGAGAAAATCTCCATTACAAGAGAGGAAGTGTTAGGTTTTTTAGGGAACATTAAAACTGACAAAGCCCCAGGGCCTGATGGCATCTATCCTCGACTGCTCAGGGAGACGAGAGGTGAAATTGCTGGGCCTCTGACGGAAATCTTTGTCGCTTCTTTGGACACGGGTGAGGTCCCTGAGGATTGGAGGATAGCGAATGTGGTCCCGTTGTTTAAGAAGGGTAGCAGGGATAACCCAGGAAATTATAGGCCGGTGAGCTTGACATCCGTGGTAGGGAAGTTGTTGGAGAGGATTCTTAGAGACAGGATGTATGCGCATTTAGAACGGAACAATCTCATTAGTGACAGACAGCATGGTTTTGTAAGAGGGAGGTCGTGCCTTACAAATTTGGTGGAGTTTTTTGAGGAAGTGACAAAAACGGTTGATGAAGGATGGGCCGTGGATGTCGTCTATATGGATTTCAGTAAGGCATTTGACAAAGTCCCACATGGCAGGTTGGTTAAGAAGGTTAAGGCTCATGGGATACAAGGAGAAGTGGCTAAATGGGTGGAGAACTGGCTTGGCCATAGGAGACAGAGGGTAGTGGTCGAAGGGTCTTTTTCCGGCTGGAGGTCTGTGACCAGTGGTGTTCCGCAGGGCTCTGTACTGGGACCTCTGCTATTTGTGATATATATAAATGATTTGGAAGAAGGTGTAACTGGTGTAATCAGCAAGTTTGCGGATGACACGAAGATGGCTGGAATTGCGGATAGCGAAGAGCATTGTCGGGCAATACAGCAGGATATAGATCGGCTGGAAAATTGGGCGGAGAGGTGGCAGATGGAATATAATCCGGATAAATGCGAAGTGATGCATTTTGGAAGAAATAATGTAGGGAGGAGTTATACAATAAATGGCAGAGTCATCAGGAGTATAGAAACACAGAGGGACCTAGGTGTGCTAGTCCACAAATCCTTGAAGGTGGCAACACAGGTGGAGAAGGTGGTGAAGAAGGCATATGGTATGCTTGCCTTTATAGGACGGGGTATAGAGTATAAAAGCTGGAGTCTGATGATGCAGCTGTATAGAACGCTGGTTAGGCCACATTTGGAGTACTGCGTCCAGTTCTGGTCGCCGCACTACCAGAAGGACGTGGAGGCATTGGAGAGAGTGCAGAGAAGGTTTACCAGGATGTTGCCTGGTATGGAGGGTCTTAGCTATGAGGAGAGATTGGGTAGACTGGGGTTGTTCTCCTTGGAAAGACGGAGAATGAGGGGAAATCTAATAGAGGTATACAAGATTATGAAGGGTATAGATAGGGTGAACAGTGGGAAGCTTTTTCCCAGGTCGGAGGTGACGATCACGAGGGGTCACGGGCTCAAGCTGAGAGGGGCGAAGTATAACTCAGACATCAGAGGGACGTTTTTTACACAGAGGGTGGTGGGGGCCTGGAATGCGCTGCCAAGTAGGGTGGTGGAGGCAGGCACGCTGACATCGTTTAAGACTTACCTGGATAGTCACATGAGCAGCCTGGGAATGGAGGGATACAAACGATTGGTCTAGTTGGACCAAGGAGCGGCACAGGCTTGGAGGGCCGAAGGGCCTGTTTCCTGTGCTGTACTGTTCTTTGTTCTTTGTTCTTTGTCTCCAGCCAGGACAGTTCATGAGATTTTTCAAACCCAGGCAAGTCATGGGGGTTACAGATAGTGTGACATGAACCCAAGATCCCGGTTGAGGCCGTCCTCATGTGTGCGGAACTTGGCTATCGGTTTCTGCTCAGCGACTCTGCGCTGTCGTGTGTCGCGAAGGCCGCCTTGGAGAATGCTTACCCGAAGATCAGAGGCCGAATGCCCATGACCGCTGAAGAGCTCCTCAACAGGATGAGAACAGTCTCGCCTGGTGATTGTCGAGCGGTGTTCATTCATCTGTTGTCATAGCGTCTGCATGGTTTCCCCAAATGTACCATGCCTCGGGACATCCTTTCCTACAGCGTATCAGGTAGACAACGTTGGCCGAGTTGCATGAGTAGGTACCGTGTACCTGGTAGATGGTGTTCTCATGCGAGATGATGGCATCCGTGTCGATGATCCGGCACGTCTTGCAGAGGTTGCTGTGGCAGGGTTGTGTGGTGTCGTGGTCACTGTTCTCCTGAAGGCTGGGTAGTTTGCTGCGCACAATGGCCTGTTTGAGGTTGTGCGGTTGTTTGAAGGCAAGAAGTGGGGGTGTGGGGATGGCCTTGGCAAGATGTTCATCTTCATTGATGACATGTTGAAGGCTCCGGAGAAGATGTCGTAGCTTCTCCGCTCCGGGGAAGTACTGGACGACGAAGGGTACTCTGTCCACCGTGTCCCGTGTTTGTCTTCTGAGAAGGTCGGTGCGGTTTTTTGCTTTGGCGCGTTGGAACTGTTGATCGATGAGTCGAGCGCCATATCCTGTTCTTATGAGGGCATCTTTCAGTGTCTGTAGGTATCTGTTGAAATCCTCCTCATCTGAGAAGATCCTGTGTATTCGGAGGGCTTGTCCATAGGGGAAGGCTTCTTTAGGGTGGAAGCTGGAGAAGTGGAGCATCGTGAGGTTGTCCGTGGGCTTGCGGTACAGTGAGGTGCTGAGGTGACTGTCCTTGATGGAGATGTGTGTGTCCAAGAATGCAACCGATTCCGGAGAATAGTCCATGGTGAGTCTGATGGTGGGATGGAACTTGTTGATGTCATCATATAGTTGTTTCAGTGATTGTTCACCATGAGTCCAAAGGAAGAAAATGTAATCGATGTATCTAGTGTATAGCATCGGTTGAAGGTCCTGTGCGGTGAAGAGGTCTTGTTCAAACCTGTGCATGAAGATGTTGGCATATTGAGGTGCAAATTTGGTCCCCATGGCTGTTCCGTGTGTCTGGATGAAGAACTGGTTGTTGAAGGTGAAGACGTTGTGGTCCAGGATGAAGCGGATGAGTTGTAAAATTGCATCTGGAGATTGGCAGTTGTCGGCGTTGAGTACTGAGGCCGTTGCAGCAATGCCATCGTCGTGGGGGATGCTGGTGTAGAGTGCCGAGACATCCATTGTGACGAGGAGTGCTCCTGGTTTAACTGCTCCATGTGTGCTGAGTTTCTGTAGGAAGTCCGTAGTGTCGCGACAAAAGCTGGGGGTTCTTTGTACAATGGGTTTCAGGATGCCCTCAGCATAGCCGGAGAGGTTCTCGCACAGGGTCCCATTGCCCGATACGATGGGACGGCCGGGTGTGTGGCCTTGTGTATCTTCGGGTGGCAGTAGAGATCTCCAACGCAGTGAGTATGTGGGATGAGAGCACGGAGGGTGCTCTGAAGGTCCGGATCAAAAGTCTTGATCAGTCTGTTGAGTTGACGGGTGTGTTCTTTGGTCGGATTTGCTGGTAACTGTCTGTAGTGTTCCTCGTTGTTCAGTTGTCGGTACACTTCTTAGCAGTAATCCGTTCTGTTCAGTATGACAGTGGCCCATCTTTTGTCTACTGGTTTGATGACAATGTTGCGATTGGTCTCGAGAGCGCGGTTGGTGTTGCGTTGTGCTTGGGTGACGTTCGGGGCTGTCTTGTGAGTGCGGCTGATGCATCTGGCATTGACGCGCCTCCTGATGGCTTGGGCATACATGTCAAGTCGAGGGCAGCGGCCTTCCAGAGGAGTCCAATTCGACTCTTTCCTCTTCGGTTGCTGCACCGCGGATCTCTCTGTCTGCTGTTCCGGTTCATTGGCTGTTTCATTGTGTTCGCTGTTGGCCTCTTGGGGTTTGTGGAAGAATTCCCGCAGCCTCATTCGCCTGATGAATTCCTCTGTGTCCACTGCGAGACTGATGGGGTCTATTTTGGTAGTGGGGCAAAAGTTGAGCCCTCGGCTGAGAACTTCGATTTCATCTGGTTGAAGTGTGTAGTCCGACAAGTTGAGAATGGACTTCCCTGCAGTGGTACTGTTTTCTACTGTGGTACCGGGGGAGGCTTGGTTGCTGCTGGTGGTGATGCCGAGTTTCTCAAGTTTCCTGTTCTTGGTGTGCATGTAGATGGCGTAGTTCCATTGTCTCGTCTGGTTGGCAGAGTTTCGCAGCTGGTCTGCGTCCTGAGCGCAAGTTGAGAATATGGACTCTACCTTGGTTTCCAGGCTACAGCGCTTGCTGTAGAGCTGGTGTATGAGGTGGTTGAGGAGGGTGAGAGAGGTGCGACAGCAAAATCTCTCAGCGTAGTCTGTGTTATAGGTTGACCTGAGTGGGTTCGTGATCTGTAGTCCTTTCGGGATCTTGTCTGTTTTCTTGCATCTTTGTAGAAACTTGATGTCTGTGTCGATATGCGCGATCTTCTTGGCGATCCTCTCCACTTGGAGCCGGCAGTGTGCGGTGTCGATGGTAGCCATGATGTGGAGGTGCCGGCGTTGGACTGGGGCAAACACAGTAAGAAGTCTCATTCCTTCCTGTTGGGGAACATATCAGCAGTCACGGGTATTCAGCCTCTGATCTTCGGGTAGGCGTTCTCCCAGGCGGCCTTCATGACACTCGGCAACTCAGAATCGCTGAGCAGAAACTGATAGCCAAGTTCCGCACACATGAGGACGGCCTCAACTGGGATCGTGGGTTCATGTCACACTATCTGTAACCCCCACGACTTGCCTGGGCTTGCAAAATCTCACTAACTGTCCTGTCTGGAGACAATACACATCTCTTTAACCTGTGCTTAACCCTCTTTCCACTCACATTGTCTGTACCTTTAAGACTTGATTACCTGTAAAGACTCGCATTCCAACCATTATTTGTAAATTGAGTTTGTGTCTATATATGCCCTGTTTGTGAACACATCTCCCACTCACCTGATGAAGGGGCAGTGCTCCGAAAGCTTGTGGCTTGTGCTACCAAATAAACCTGTTGGACTTTAACCTGGTGTTACTGTGCTTACCGCAGTCCAATGCCGACATCTCCACATCAATAACATGGAGGACAGAAAGGTCGAGACAGCGTATGGAGAAGGGAAGGTAGAATAGCCCCAGAAGTCATTCAACAGATTTTATTGGAGGCATATCATGGATTAGCACACATGTCTGTGTCGATATGCGCGATCTTCTTGGAGATCCTCTCCACTTGGAGCCGACAGTTTGCGGTGTCGATGGTAGCCATGATGTGGTCACATCATTAGCACACATGGGCTGGGACTGCATTGTCAAAGGTGTCTGCAGTGCACCCTTGTGGATCCAGGTTGTCCCTGCAAGGTCAAGATGGGGAATCAACCACAGCCTTTTACAGCGCCCTTATCCAGGGTGCAGGAAAGACCAGATGCCTGGTAATTATTGATCAGTTTACGAGATGGGTAGAGGCATTCCCATGCAGACATGCTACAGTCAAAACAGTTATGATGTGGAGTTGCTGGCGTTGGACTGGAGTAGCAAAGTAAGTAGTCTCACAACACCAGGTTAAAGTCCAACAGATTTATTTGGTAGCACGAGCTTTCAGAGCGTTGCCCCTTCATCAGGTGAGTGAGGAGCTCAGTTCACAAACAGGGCATATATACACACAAACTCAATTACAAGATAATGGTTTTGAATGCGAATCTTAATAGGTAATCAAGTCTTAAAGGTACAGACAATGTGAGTGGAGAGAGGGTTAAGCACAGGTTAAAGAGATGTGTATTGTCTCCAGACAGGACAGTTAGTGAGATTTTGCAAGCCCAGGCAAGTTGTGGGGATTACTGGATCATTGGGGCCTCTTTAGGGGCAGGTGCGACCTGTACAAAAAGGACGGGTTTCACTTAAATCCCAGGGGGACCAATATCCTGGCGGGAAGGTTTGCTAAGGCTACTGCGGAGTGTTTAAACTAGAATGTTTGGGGGGTGGGAATCGAAATGAGGTGACTGGGAGAGAGGAGGTTAGAGTAAAAATAAAAGGGGCTTGTAGACAGTGTGAGAGGGAGGATAGGCAGGTGACGGAGAAGGGGAGCGCTCAGACCGAAGGGTTGAGATGTGTGTATTTTAATGCAAGGAGTGTCGTGAACAAAATGGATGAGCTTAGAGCGTGGATCACTACTTGGAAGTGTGATGTGGTGGCCATTACAGAGACTTGGTTATCTCAGGGACAGGACTGGATACTTCAAGTGCCGGGTTTCAGATGTTTCAGGAGGGACAGGGAAGGAGACAAAAGAGGTGGGGGAGTGGCACTGTTGATCAGGGATAGTGTCACGGCTGTAGAAAAGATGGACGCCACAGAGGGATTGTCTTCGGAATCTCTGTGGGTGGAGGTTCGCAACAGGAAGGGGTCAATAACTTTACTGGGTGTTTTCTATAGGCCGCCCAATAGTAGCAGGGATGTGGAGGAGCAGATTGGGAAGCTGATCCTGGAGAGATGTGATAATAACAGAGTGGTCGTGATGGGAGATTTTAATTTCCAAAATACCGATTGGAATATCCCGAGGGTAAGGGGTTTAGATGGGGAAGAGTTTGTTAGGTGTGTTCAGGAGGGCTTCCTGACACAGTATGTGGATAAGCCTACAAGAGGAGAGGCTGTACTTGATTTGGTATCAGGGAATGAACCTGGGCAGGTGTCGGATCTCTCAGTGAGACAGCATTTTGGGGATAGAGATCATAACTCTATCTCCTTTACATTAGCATTGGAGAGAGATAGGATCAGTCAAGCTGGGAAAGTGTCTATTTGGAGTAAGGGCAATTATGAGGCTATTAGGCAGGAAATTAGAGGCATAAATTGGAAGGAGGTTTTCTCAGGGAAATGTACAGAAGAAATGTGGCAAATGTTCAAGGAAAATTTGTCTGGAGCTCTGCACAGCAACGTTCCAATGAGACAGGGGAGTTATGGTAGGCCACAGGAACCATGGTGCACGAAAGCTGTAACGAATTTAGTCAAGAAGAAAAGAAAAGCCTACAAAAGGTTCAGGGAGCTAGGTAATGTTAGAAATCTAGAAGAGTATACGACTATTAGGAAGGAACTTAAGAGGGAAATTAAAAGAGCAAGAAGGGGTCATGAGAAGGCCTTGGCAGACAGGATAAAGGAAAACCCCAAGGCATTCTACAAGTATGTGAAGAGCAAGAGGATAAGATGTGAAGGAGTAGGACCTATCAAATGTGATGGTGGGAAAGTCTGTATAGAACCGGTAGAAATAGCAGAGGTACTCAATGAATACTTTGCTTCAGTATTCACAGTGGAAAAGGATCTTGGTAGTTGCAGTGCAGACTTGCAGTGGACTGAGAAGATTGAGCATGTGGACATTAGGAAAGAGGATGTGTTGGAGCTTTTGAAAAGCATCAAGTTAGATAAATCGCCGGGACCGGATGGGATGTACCCCAGGTTACTGTGGGAGGCGAGGGAAGAGATTGCAGAGGAGATTTACAAGGATGTTGCCTGGATTAGGTGGCATGCCTTATGAGGATAGGTTGAGAGAGCTCAATCTTTTCTCCTTGGAGAGGCAAAGGATGAGAGGTGACCTGATAGAGGTGTGTAAGATGTTGAGGGGTATTGATAGGATGGATTCTCAGAGGCTTTTACCCAGGGCTGAAATGGTTGCCACAAGAGGTCACAGGTTTAGGGTGCTGGGGAGTAGGTACAGAGGAGATGTTAGAGGTAGGTTTTTCACTCAGAGGGTGGTGGGTGCGTGGAATCGGCTGCCGGTAGTGGTGGTGGAGGCGGATTCGATAGAGTCTTTTAAGAGGCTTTTGGATAAGTTCATGGAAGTTAGTAAGATAGAGGGTTATAGGTAAGCCTAGGTAGGTAGGGACATGTTCAGTGCAACTTGTGGGCCGAAGGGCCTGTTTGTGTTGTAGCTTTTCTATGTTCTATGTTCTAAGTCCTGATCGATTGATTGACAAGAATCAGGAGACCATCCAAAAGGACACGAAACCAAGGAGGGATAAAAGGTGCTGCACAAGAGAAAGATCTCTCTCTCTCTCTCTCTCCAACCCCACAAACGAGCTACAACAACGGTGACCATCGCCAGCAACAACCACCACACCCAAGAAGGAAGGAAGACCAGAGCCAGAGTGTCAGACCAGACCAAAGGACCAGACTACGCAGAGGACTACAGAGACCAGCGCACAGATAAAGGCCAGTATCTGCTTGGGTACTCGCCAGTCACGCAAAGTTAAGTCAAAGTCTAGTATTGGACTTGAACTTTAGTATTTTCTGTAAGATAACTTATTGTTGTTTGGGTGGGTGATTATTGATTGTGTGTCTAAATAAATATTGTTGTACTAACAAGAAGTCTACTCACAATTCATTGTCCACCGTATAAGGGTTAAAACAGACTGTGCGGCAGGCACAACACATTGGCACCCCAGACAGGACATTGACAAGAAGTAACTTTGTTGCTCCAATATCGAACCCCGCAGAATCTATATTGAACGATTATTTAAAACTCAGAGCCGACAGGTGTAAACTCCTTGTTGGACAAATAACTGCTTTCGGGAAATTGTTTATTGTGCATGCATTGTTACTAACAAGGAGGATAGGGTAAACTCCATAGGTTTACATTAGAATCCGGAGGGATTAGGACTAGAACATAGCCCAAAGCCGTACCCGCAGTCCGATCAACTCCCTACCCCTTGTTGTTGAATATAGAATGGCAGGAAACAGCACAGAGACAGAGAAGTGTCCCATATGGGAAACAAAAATCAGAGAATATATTGAGAAGGGTGGCCCCTACGGGCAGAATCTTGTGCCAATACTGAGACGGGACCGGGATCCCTCGGGCAGAAGTATTGGGACGATCTGTGGAAAGTTCAGGGAAAACGGGCAGACAAATGTGAGAAAGCGACTGCCATTGTGAGCTGCTTAGGACAGCTGCTAGGAACAGAAACGGAGTTAAACACCGTTCGTAAGGAACTGGAGGAATCGAAGCGAGCACAGGAGGAAAAGGAGGAGGAGGTTAAGAAGCTAAAGGAACAGCAGCAGGAGCGGATAAAGCAGATCAGAGCCGAAAAAGACAGAGAGGTGGATGAATTAAAGAGAACCAACCAGACAAATTTGTTACCATAGAACCATAGAAAATTACAGCTCAGAAACAGGCCTTTTGGCCCTTCTTGTCTGTGCCGAACCATTTTTTGCCTAGTCCCACTGACCTGCACTTGGACCATATCCCTCCACACCCCTCTCATCCATGAACCCGTCCAAGTTTTTCTTAAATGTTAAAAGTGACCCCGCATTTACCACTTTATCCAGCAGCTCATTCCACACTCCCACCACTCTCTGCGTGAAGAAGCCCCCCCTAATATTCCCTTTAAACTTTTCTCCTTTCACCCTTAACCCATGCCCTCTGGTTTTTTTCTCCCCTAGCCTCAGCGGAAAAAGCCTGCTTGCATTCACTCTATCTATACCCATCAAAATCTTATACACCTCTATCAAATCTCCCCTCAATCTTCTACGCTCCAGGGAATAAAGTCCCAACCTATTCAATCTCTCTCTGTAACTCAGCTTCTCAAGTCCCGGCAACATCCTTGTGAACCTTCTCTGCACTCTTTCGACCTTATTTACATCCTTCCTGTAACTAGGTGACCAAAACTGTACACAATACTCCAAATTCGGCCTCACCAATGCCTTATATAACCTTACCATAACACTCCAACTTTTATACTCGATACTCCGATTTATAAAGGCCAATGTACCAAAGGCACTCTTTACGACCCTATCCACCTGTGACGTCACTTTTAGGGAATTCTGTACCTGTATTCCCAGATCCCTCTGTTCATCTGGATAATTTTCAAACCGGTATAAGAGAGCCTACCAAGACGCCCAGCGCGCTGTCTTGGCCAAAGGTGAAGCCGAGCAGGCAGTAGCACGATTGAAAGCTAAGTACACTGATCTGCAGGTGGCAATAAAAGTGCTACATCAAGCCAGTAAAGAAGAGAGACAGGCAACCGCTGACCACTCCAAATGCCAGCGAGAAATTTCACGGCTGGAATCCCTATTATCGGTTCAGAATGGATTCATGTGAACCTTCGGGACAGTAGAGGAAGAGGAGATAGAGGATGCGGATTGGGGAGAGTTAAAGGAGAATGCTAGACTTTACGTTACGCAAACCGAGGATTGGGGTCCACCACCATCTTTCCCAGGGGAAGTCATTCCCACTGCGCCCCCAGATTCACCTCCAGTACTGATGCACCCAGTGACAACTGAACATCGGGTAAGAGAGTCTCAGGGTGCAGCTAGTACACATATGACCCCATTTACAGTGGCACAATTGGCTGAAATCGCAAATAAAATCACAACCTTTGAGCCATTGGCTGATCCACACAGTTTCTTTGAGGATGTTAGGCAGCAGAAAATAATGCATGGGCTAGATGAAAGGGAAGAGGTGAAGCTGATAATCATGTGCTTAAGCAAGTCTGTATGGTCTGCCCTGCCAGCCCCTCAAAATGTCGGGGAAGGAACCTTAAATGAAATTAAGGAAGCGATATTGACCGTTGTAGGATTTAATAAAGGGGATCCTGTAGATGGGTTAAATAAATGTAGACAGAGGAAAGGGGAACATCCGACTGCCTTTGCCGGTCGTTTATGGATCCACTTCATGGGAGTATATGGGGAATTAGATCGGGCTAGATTGAATG